>NC_065529.1:20820964-21091653 GCF_006386435.1 Epinephelus moara
TTTGATTTACACAATGAGTGGATGATCATCAGCTTTAACTCAAATGGTTATTAGAGAATCATGAACTATGAGATACTATAGACACGTACAGCCTCATAGACGGCTCTGAGGAAGTTGATCTCATCCTGAAGAGCATCCACCCGGGCTTCCAGCTCCACCTTGTTCATGTAGGCAGCATCAACGTCCTGGAAGAAGACAGTCATGTAGAAGCAGGAAGTGTTACAACTGGTCACATTGTGCTAAACCCTGGAATTAAGATCAACTGGTCACATTGTGCTAAACCCTGGAATTAAGATAATAATAATAATAATGATTGTCATTTTGACGTTTTGTACCTTCTTCAGGAGCACAAACTCATTTTCTGCAGCTCCACGTTTGAGGACTTCATCTTCATACCTGAAGAAACATGAGGCAACACTTAAGTACATCTGCTCCACTTTGAACATCTGCTCACTGTCATGTATTTGTTGTATGTCATGCAAGCACTCACTTCTTCCTGAAGTCCTCAACAAGGCCCTGCATGTTTCTCAGTTCTCCCTCCAGCTTAACCTTCTCATTGCCCAGCCCGTCGAGCTGTCTGCGCAGGTTGGCAATGTAGGCCTCGAACATTGCATCAATGTTGGAGCGGGTGGTGGTCTGGTCCTGCAGGAGGCTCCATTTGGTCTCCAGCATCTTGTTCTGCTGCTCAAGGAAACGGACCTGCAGAGACACAAAACCAGAGAAGAGTGTTCAAGAGTGAAAAAGAATAATGTTTAATGTAAACAATCAGATGCATCTATTGGTAAGGTTGCTGTTACTATACTGTATACTAAAGTCTTAACTTCCTAATCATTTCCTTGCAGTTACATGTTGAAGAAGAAAAATAAGACCATTCATTTCACACGTCAGTAGCTACTAAGATAATAAGGTCTCCAGTAAATTGTACAATCATAAAGAGTGCATAGAAACCAACCTTGTCAATGAAGGAGGCGAAGCGGTTGTTGAGGGTCTTGATCTGCTCCTTCTCCTGGGTGCGGACAGCCTGGATGGTGGGGTCAATCTCCAGGCTCAGAGGGGCCAGCAGGCTCTGGTTGACTGTGACAGCTGTGATGGGTGGAGGGATGAAGGCGCCTCCTGCTTGGCTAGAAGATAAACCATAGCCACTCACGCTTCCAGATGTGAAACCACCTCCATAGCCAGCACCAGAACCAAAGCCAGAACCAAAGCCAGAACCACCACCAGAACTGTAAGTGGCTCTTTGTACGGAGTAGTTGACTGGGGCCAGAACTGTAAGTGGCTCTTTGTACGGAGTAGTTGACTGGGGCAAGCGACCTCCTGGTGGAGCCACCCGAGCCTGAGACTGAGTATGACTTCCTCATCATCATGTTTGCAGTGGGAAAGGTTGTCAACTCTCTGAGAAGAGGAAAGCAGGAGATGAGATGTCGTCAAAAGGAGAGCCAAGTCCCTCTGAGTGTCTCACTGTGGACTCTGCTGGCTTTTATGTCTTTGCTGAGATGGGGGCGGGGGGAGGACTTACTGAGCCACCTCAACCTGTACTGTCACTTCTGATGTCCAGCCTCCCCTCCACCTCAGCCTCTGGCTCTGAATGACAGGATTCCAGTCACCTAACCTGCCCAACAGGGGCTTGCATCTGAGGAATTCTCTACAGATCTTAGCTCTCTCATTTTTAACTACTGCACACCCTCAGTCCCAGTGAGGAGGTGGCTGTAGGGTTGCAGAAGTCTCAGGCACCATTTCTCTGCCATCATGCTCACGTTTCTTGTGCCCCTCTTCCACAGGTGTCTTGTGCTCATCAGCTGTGTGAGGTCAAGACAGGATAAAATATGTCTTTTCTGTCCATGGAGTTTAAAGGGAGGCCTGTCAAGATTTGAGCTATCACTCAGTGAGCAGCATGGGTTTGGTTTATAACAGAATCCATCGTACAGGCAGATTCAGATAATGTACTCAACATAAACTAGCAGGTAACAGAGCATTTGCATTGTTGGGAAGGTTACTTTTTAAATGGTTACAGACTAATTACGCTGTTAAAATGTAATAAGTAATGTAACTATTTCACTTTGGTTATCAAAATAATGTAACTTTTAAATTCTATTGATTACTTTTCTAACAAATGTTTGAAACTGAGCAACAAAGCAACTTTTATTGCCTAATGCTGTGAGAAAGTGCAAACAAGGTAACGCACTGCAACAGCTCAGCGAGGAGCAGAGTAGGGAAAATGGCAGCACTCCATGCTGACAGGCAGGAAGGAGAGCACACAATGGTATCACCCGATATCAGTCACATGCTCTGTTCCTGCTCAGAGCAATGCACAGTAATTTGATTGGCAGACTAGAGGTGGTGCAAATTCAAACAAGAACCAATTCAAAACAAACATTTTAGCACATACTGCCAAATAAATGGAGCCTGTCTGGATATAGAGACAGCTTCTTCTAAGCCATCCTACCCCGATGGTGTTGCTGTCAAATTTGTCCCAACAGCTTTGCTGACTGGCCTTGTCAGGAAATATGCCAAAAGAAGGCATTCCCACATGACAAAAAGATGCGAAGCAATAAAGCATATGTTATGTTCTATACATAAGCTTTTTACCAAATAGAGTATATGCAGATGTGACATTTTTAACACCAACATTTTGTTTAGAAACTGTAATTTACTGACATATTTTTCGCAGTAAGTGTAACGGATTACAGTCATATTTATTGTGTAATTGAATCATGCAACTCCGTTACATGAATCTAGTTACTCCAAAACACTAGCAACAATCCACAGCCACTCTAAGATGTGGCAAAACTGAGCTGTGCAGCTGCTAATGGGGATCCAAATAAAATAAACAAATAAACAAACAAATGTCCATGACAGTTTATGCTTAAACCGCAAAAGCCGTTCAGTGGTGAAATGTCAAAGTCTCTGTTTTTCAGTGTTTGTGTGTCCTTGCTGAGTTGTAAGGAGTGAGGCTTTGTGGATATAAAACCTTTATGAATCATGATTTTCGTATTTACTAGAAGTGACAGTGTAGAATTCACAGCCAGAGTTTCAGCATTATTTAAGTGTGAATTAAAGGTTGATTGTGGATCAAGATTGAGTCACTAATGAATTTTGCTTTGATTTTACAAAGTGAATCAATGTTGATTTTAAAATGCCCTTTCAGTGTCTTACTTTTCAACATGGGGGAATCACAGTTTTGTGTTGAATTAGGTATTGATTTTGCAAACTGAATCAATACTGACATTTTTTCCCAACTTTTTCAGCACTGAATAAACTATTGATTGAGTTTTATTTTCATTCTTCATGGTGCACATTTGTGCATTCAAATAAGATAAAACATATTATAACTGGATCAACAACACTGACTGAATCCATTGATGTAGATTTCTGGTGGGATGCAGGGGACACATCCCCCTCAATATTTCAACATGAGTATTTGTCCCCCACAATTAAAACAGGAAAGTTGAAGAAGATTTTTGGTTGAGATCATTTTAAACATTTACGTGCAGAAAAGGCACAAATTGGTGCATAGAAATTCACCAGAATGCAGGAAGTTAAGTGCTTGATGCTCAAGAGGTCATTTCATACTCTGAATCACAGATCTCATACAGCTCCTTTAAGTAAAACCCTCCTGTGCTGTTTCTTTCATTTGTGACAACAATAATGAGAGTGAGAGGCAGTCATTTTAGTTCTCAGATTTATTTTATTCAGATTCATTTGATGTCAATTGCTGCAACATTTATCAGTCATGTTGCGAGGAAGTGGCTTTCACAAAATAAATCTGGTTTCAACATCGTCTCATCTTGAAGGGAAGGAGAGGTAAAACTAAGCATGGAACCATTTGACAGAACGGTAAAATGAACAAATCAATAACCAATCCGTTCAAAGGGAAACTGTAAACATTTATCATGCAAATTTAAAATTCTGTGTTTCTCCAGTGATCAGATTCGGTCAGTGACTTGCTCCCCTTACTAAAATCAGCACTCAAATGTAGGAATGAGGACATACACCCAAAACTGGAGCATAAGAATTAAGTTGTCCTGCACATATGATACACATGATCTTATCTCAGACCAGTTTATTAGTGCACTACAGTACAAAGAGTATCTAAGTTGACAGAATTGAGTACAGATTTTCAAATGCTTTCCTTGCTTAGTTTTTACGCTCCTTAAAAACCTTGTGTTTGTATTTCTTGAATGTCAGTGCAGAAAGGACTGACCTGGCCCTTGTGTGTTTAAGGCCACGTTTACCTTCAGAAACTCTTGTTAAATGTTGTTAATCAGAGCGGAGTAAGAAATGCAGCCAGTGATCCTTGAAACACAGCTGGTAGCAGTGTAACACAATATATCCAGCTATCTTGTTGAGCATGCTTTACAGTACTGCATAGCACCATGGATGGGTACAAATTTAGATTCAATTCAAGAGTTTTTGAAGGGGAAGAGGGACGGCTCTCCTTTTTAATAGCGTCTCAGGGAACTGGATGTTGAGACTGTGGACTTGGTAATGGTACCACCACTCATACCGCCATAACCGCCAGACATGCTGCCACCATAGCCGAATCCACCGCTGGAGCCGAATCCACCGCTGGAGCTCTGGAGTCCTGGAGCAGAAAAAAACATGTAGGTGTTATCATTCCTCCATCTGTCAGTGTGGTCTGTTGGTTCACATATAACTTATGATAATGATGTATAAAATCTGAAACTTACCACCTCCACTGGTCTGCTGCACGTGGATGGTTGCGTTGGAGCCTCCGCTGGCCAGTCTAATGTAGAAATAATGACGGGTTAGTTCTTCATTCAAAGTTGAAGCTGATGCTGCAGCCATGAATCTACATGAAATAATCAAGTTTATCCCACCTGGACTCCTCGCCTTCCAGCAGTTTCCTGTAGGTAGCGATTTCGATGTCCAGGGCCAGCTTGACGTTCATCAGCTCCTGGTATTCACGCACCTGGCGGGCCATGTCCTGCTTGGCTCTCTGCAGAGCATCCTCCAGGTCCTTGATGCGGAGCCTGGCATCCTTCACTGCCAGCTCACCGCGCTCCTCAGCCTCTGCGATCTGAGCCTCAAGGCTGACCCTCTGAGGAAAGTGATGTCACAGGTGGTTTAATAACTGCAAATCCTTTCAAACAATGAAGTGTGTTCATAAAAAGGCATCAGCCATGAGAAGGTCTTAAAATATACCTGTCCCTTGACAGCCTCAATCTCATTCTGAATACGGGCGATCATGCGGTTCAGCTCAGCAATCTCAGCCTTGGTTGTGCGCAGGTCATCTCCGTAAAGTCCGGCAGAGGACTGCATCTCCTCGTACTATCATGAAAAACACAAGATGTATCAAGAACATGATCCAGAGGTGTTTAAAGAGACACAGGATATACCACAACTTAAATTTTCACTCACCTTCTGTTTGTACCAGCTCTCGGCTTCAGCCCTGCTGCGGTTGGCAATGTCCTCATACTGAGCACGCACTTCAGCCACGATAGAATCCATGTCCAGGTTACGGCTGTTGTCCATCTCCACAATGACGGAGGTGTCCTTGATCTGGCTCTGCAGCTCACGAAGCTCCTACAGAACCAACGGTTGTTACACAACAGTTAACTCTGTCTTTTTGATTTACACAATGAGTGGATGATCATCAGCTTTAACTCAAATGGTTATTAGAGAATCATGAACTATGAGATACTATAGACACGTACAGCCTCATAGACGGCTCTGAGGAAATTGATCTCATCCTGAAGAGCATCCACCCTGGCTTCCAGCTCCACCTTGTTCATGTAAGCAGCATCAACGTCCTGGAAGAAGACAGTCATGTAGAAGCAGGAAGTGTTACAACTGGTACTAAACCCTAGAATTAAAATAATAATAGTAATGATAATGGTCATCTTGATGTATTTGCACCTTCTTCAGGAGCACAAACTCATTCTCTGCATTTCCACGTTTGTTGATTTCATCTTCATACCTGAAGAAACATGAGGCAACACTTTAGTACATCTGCTCCACTTTGAACATGTATTTGTTGTATGTCATGCAAGCACTCACTTCCTCTTGAAATCCTCAACAAGGCCCTGCATGTTTCTCAGTTCTCCCTCCAGCTTGACCTTCTCATTGCCCAGCCCATCGAGCTGTCTGCGCAGGTTGGCAATGTAGGCCTCGAACATTGCATCAATGTTGGAGCGGGTGGTGGTCTGGTCCTGCAGGAGGCTCCATTTGGTCTCCAGCATCTTGTTCTGCTGCTCAAGGAAACGGACCTGCAGAGACACAAAACCAGGGACGAGTGTCAGATGTTGTTTCAAAAAGCATTTTCTATAAATAATAGTTAATAAATAGCCTCAATTGAAAAAAATCAGGACATTTTAATGGGAGGTATTAGTGCAAAACCAATTTGAAGGGTGTGTCCTTGGGGTCGTCGTTACCTACATGATTGTGTAGATAGCTACAAATTGTAATTGCCACACCCTTGTGACGACAATCGTAATTTATGATGGCATTTATTCGTGTTGGCTGTTCAAGCAATTTCAATAGTGCTCACACATCATCAATTTTTCCTTCTTAAAACAAAATGTTCTTTCCAGATTTTTCATGTGCTCGTGGCTTTAAGTGTTTCACATATTGTATCTGTCTTTTCCTATGACTTGTTGTGCATGCTCAGTTGCATGCTATGAAGGCCACGCAGTCACTCCGGCTATAAAAAAAACTAGGTGTGGCAGATAAAGAAGACAAAGCAGTGCACTTTTATGGGATGAGTGCTTTGTTTTGTGAGTTTTTGTCCAAGTGCCAACCTATAGTGTTTAGAGAGTCTGACTCTACAAAAAGAACAACTCCTCATATAGCTTGCATGAAAATATTAACACATATGTGTGATTGTAGCATAAAAGACAAGTGAAAGTGGATTTACTGCTCTGCACTTCTCTGTACAGTCTTGTTGCCCATAACAACCAGGTGATAGGTGCAATGTGCAAATGACAGACTTTGGACTCTGTGGGCATAGTGCACACAGATTCCTATTTTCTCCACCAGACTCCCAGGTAAGGGATGGGTGAGTCACTGCAATATAATCCCCACCCATGTTTAGATAGTGGGCAGAGAGGCCGCCACAGGCTCAGACAGGGCAATAGGCCAACTTTGGATTTGCCAGTGTAAGATGGGGTCACAATCAGTGACAGAACTTTGAGATTTTTATATGCTTCCTAGAGGCTGTAAATTACTGATGGATACAACATCACAAACATAAGATCCACAGTTGTCTTGCTTTGTCAACTCTGCACATATTGGGCAGATTGCTGTGACAATACTATAAATTGTTACATTTCTAGTCATTTCTTTTTAACTACAGCATAAAGAAGTAAAATCAGACCCCTCTCTTTAATTGTCAACACTAAGATTATGATGCCTCCAGTAAATTATACATGAGACAGTCACACAGAGTGCACAGGAACCAACCTTGTCAATGAAGGAGGCGAAGCGGTTGTTGAGGGTCTTGATCTGCTCCTTCTCCTGGGTGCGGACAGCCTGGATGGTGGGGTCAATCTCCAGGCTCAGAGGGGCCAGCAGGCTCTGGTTGACTGTGACAGCTGTGATGGGTGGAGGGATGAAGGCGCCTCCTGCTTGGCTAGAAGATAAACCATAGCCACTCATGCTTCCAGGTGTGAAACCACTTCCATAGCCAGCACCAGAACCAAAGCCAGAACCAAAGCCAGAACCACCACCAGAACTGTAAGTGGTTCTTTGTACGGAGTAGCTGACTGGGGCAAGCGACCTCCTGGTGGAGCCACCCGAGCCTGTGACTGAGTATGACTTCCTATTCATCATCATGTTTGCAGTGGAAAAGGTTGTCAACTCTCTGAGAAGAGGAGAGCAGGAGATGAGATGTCGTCAAAAGGAGAGCCAAGTCCCTCTGAGTGCCTCACTGTGGACTCTGCTGGCTTTTATGTCTTTGCTGAGTAAGGGGGAGGATCCTCTTCAGCCGCTGTAACCTGTACTCTCACTTTTGCTGTCCAGCCTCCCCTCCACCTCAGCCTACACGCCTCTGGCTCTGAATGACAGGAGTGGCCAATCCCGTAAAACAGGTAGGGAGGGATTGTGAGGAGATAAGCTGTGACACACCCTGCACTGGGACATGCTGAAGGAGAAGAGTGTGAGAGGTAAAGAAGTGGAGTGAAAATTTGATTATGTAAGGAAAAAAGAAGGGCCTCTTTGAGTCTGTAACTCCTGTCGCCTGCTTAGTGGTCACAAGTCAGTTAAATGAATATTGGATGGTAGTGGGGTCGTGGGGAGAGGTTGAGGATGTATTGAAATCCCCTTTTCTTAAAAAAAAAATATAATATAAATATATGTTACAACTAAGGCAAGCATTAGTCCATTTCAATGACCAAGCCATTGCCTTTTCAGTGAACTAAAAAAGCTTCACAGTGGCCTCGAAGATAAACCATAAATCATATACTGTATAGCTGTACATGCGTTGATGAATAATATTCAATAGTAGGAAATTTGTTTAGCAAAGTTTCCAAAGGTGGGGGGGTGGGGATGGATGCAGATTTGACCCCACCCCTACAGTGTTGACTCCATGGCTACGACCTTGTAGTTATGTAATGGTTTTGTTTGATTTTTGACACTTTCAATGTTTTTCTTGTGTTATTCTTATGTTATATTATATACTTTAGCAATATGTCTGTGTTAGTCGTTGCATCAAATTATCATTTATTTTCCTCTTATCAGCATGAAATCTGACATCAGCAACATGTTGGAAGAATACAGTATATTTAACAAATGTTGAAAACCACCGCAGCAAGTAGAAAATCTTACCAAAGCATTTGCATAGTTAAATTAATAATGATGAGATGACCGAAAACACAACCTGCTTACACACATTTACCTGCCCTAACAAGTCATCCATACACAAGTTAAACAAGCACGGACACAGTGACCCACCCTGCTTAGCCCCTTAGTTTTTAGTTTTTATTTATTTATTAAATCCTGTGTAGATAATTAGGTTCTCCTCACCTGATTTTAGCCAAACTGCTATTTGTGAAGATAAAAAATTGTAACCAGTCTACCAGAATTCTCCCAGTCACGTAGGAAGAGATGGTTGCAGGGCTCTAAGTGATCAAGATGCGATTATAAGGACAGCATACTGAATATAGACATGCTTTTTTTTTTTTGAAAAATAGATCACACATTCTTCTTATTGCAGATGTAAAATTAAATTTACGAGCAACTAAACTCACCAGTGTTGAGTTAAGTACACTGACGTTTGCTGCTATACTTGGTCTGGTATGACCAGTTGATCGTGGCTAATGTTAGCAGACGTTAGGTAAATATTGTTGTGTAATCTTGAGTTAGCAGACTAAATGGTTCTTCTCCCTTTGTGCTACTATTACAACATCTTAACACTTAAGGTAAATGCAAACGTAAGTTTTGCATTTACCATTATCCTAAATTTGTCATTTGTAGTCATAGTGGCTGGTGTTCAGTAAAACATCATTTCGCTTTTAGGTCTTTGAGCAAATGACTATTCTCAAGACGTGCATTTTTGAATATCTTTGCTCTGCAGAGGTGAATCTGTTTGTTTTTAGCATGACAGGTTCATCTTGACTCAATGTCTACATCTTAACAAGAGGGGCTTCCACAATCATCTTGCCATTTGCAGTTCTGTGAACTTTCAGTTTGGTCAGTGCATGTGTTCCAGCTGCCCACACTTTTTGGACTTAATGGCTAGCTCACCAGTCAAACCACACTACAGCCAAAAAAATGTGTGTCTAAACTCAAAAAGGTGTTCAGAACAGTGCTCTTTTAGCCCCAGCCACTCATTCTTATCACATATTGATGTTTGGTCATGGACCTGCCACATCCTGATACAACGTGAAAGGTACCCTGAGTGCGTTGGTTGTTGAGGATCTTGGACGCTGTGTCATGTTCTGCCTGTTATATGCATTGTCTTCTTTCAAATACACTTCCGTTTTCACAGGAAATTCACCATTTGCATACAGTCTCTTTCAAAATAAACGCACTACGTCAGTACAACAATGGAATGGACATTTTTTTTCCTCACACGTGGTTGGGTTTTGCAACAAAAACACATAGGTAGGTTTAGGAAAAAAGAACAGGGTTTGGCTTAATAATCTTACGGGACGTGAACACTGCTCTCCTGGGTGAAGGTCAGTGTTTGGTGGACCCATCCAACACCCCTACTCGGACTCTTCTCACCTTAAGTTTTGTTCTTGTCCCTCTGCATTTCCCCCTGATGCGGCCGAGCGCTGTTAAACTATAATGGCAACCATCCACGTATCATGCGGACGTTAAAGGAAGGCTTTTTACGGCAGTGTCTGACACCTCAAGTCACTGCCTGATTTCGAGGACTTCGGAGTGAAACCAGGTTGGCCCCAGACAATAAAATACCACAAAACAGATCCAGTGGAGCTCCCTCCATTGATTGGTCAATAGCGGACAGTCACTGTGCTCTGTTTTTTTGTAATCACTATTCATACTGTGCAGAGTTTTATTAGTAGACTCTAACTATAAAATGAAAGGATGTTTTAGTCGGAGAAAAAAATAACTTAATTCACTGGGCTGACTGCTGGCGAATTTTAAGGTGGAACGTTAACTTGTAATGTTACTCAATGCACAAGTTGATGATGGAAATCCATCAACACACCTTAAATTTTCCATATGACAACTTTGACCATTACTTTAGTTTTTATATGACAATTACTACACTATGACATTACTACACTTTTAGTAATGAGAGGATCTTCAAGCAATCCCATAGACTCTCACTACGGCCTGTTCTATTTTGTTCTGAAAATGTTGGCGTGCAACCTCGTTCTGTGGACAATAAACGAGGTGCAGACTTCCATCTGTGACACCGGTAATGAGGAAATACAGTGAGTGCTGGACGGAGCAGTGAGTAACAACAACCCCGCCCACATACAAGGGTACTGTTTGCAGTGGAAACGCTAGGGTCTAGGTACCATGTCTGAAGAGTTACTTTTGGTTCCAAAGGTACCATACTGAAAGTGTTTGGTGGAAACGGGGCATATTTTGACTAAAAAAACACCTCACCCAGATAGGATAGGCGAGACTGAGCTGCGCCTGAGCCATGCTGCACATGCGGGCAGTGTAGCTGCTTTATTCTTTTAACATGGGGGCTGAAAAATTCAAAAACAAAAACACATGACGCACAAGCCTGGGCATAAGACAGTAGCTTCTGCTCTGTCTTGTATATTGAACTGAAATCTGGACATTTTAAGCCTTCTAGTTGACATAAAACAGCCAAGCCTGGATTAATACAAACAAAGGACTAAATTACAAGCCTAAAGTGTTATTAAAGGTTATCCTACTAAATGCCTTTGGCAGAGATATGTCTCATTGGATTCTTTTTATAAGAAAGAAAACAAAATGTCTTCAATGCTGCCAGAAAGTTGCCACACAAATCTTATGCTTCAGGCTTACAGTATGTTGGATTTTTGTTTTGTTTTGTCTGGGCGTCCTTGTTCTGGTGAAAACAATCTGACACATGAATCACTGGTGTGCATTACAGATTTACTGGCTTTTTTCTCACTTGATCCACGTTGTTCCATACTCAAATACTACCTTGCTTGTTTCTCTCCTGTGCACCTTTGGTTTAGTGGGGGCCTGCATTCTTTTTCATTCTTCCCCAACTTTTCACATGCACATGCCTTTAATTTCTACCTTGGTGTGGAACTTTACTCTAAAGCTCAAATCTCTGCTGTCCGACAGCTATTTGGAGAAAATTTATGTGTTAGTTTTGCCGCTGGCTAACTTTGAAGAGATGCACAGAACTCAATGAGAAACTGAGAGCTGTGTGACCTTTTGCTTATCACTAGCCACCACCCTCACCCCGCATGCAGATACCTGTCTCTCTCTCACTGCTTTCTCATGCTGTGCCAGACTTTAACACCAGGACTCAATGCACATATTTGAGTGCTAATAAATCACAACCACACAATAGCGATGGGCAATGCAGGGTGAGGCCTCGACAGCCGGCCCAAACAGTCTTCTTATTGAGAAGTTCGATAAACATGGATTAAGAGTGATGAAAATTTCACTGGAGCGGCAAAGCTAGAAATCCTGAGAAAACCTTGTTGCTGATGTAACCTGAAGAAAAGGTCGCATCGTTACGAGCTTTGCCTGTGCTTGTCTGAAATGTCATCGGTCATGGCTGTCATAACTCACGAACTCAAGCCTGGTCAAGCCTAGATTATCTGAGGCAACTGCAAAACCTCATTCACCAAGTTAAAAGTTCATGTTACTAGATGTGTGAAATGATGGTGTGCATGTTTTTGCATAGCTTTATGAACCTTGAGCAATAAATCAAAATGTGGCCATGTGTGTCAGTAGGTGGGGCAGGGTGAGGGTCTGTAACAATGCTGCGTCCATCTGTTAATGTGTTTGCATTATTTCTTATGGGAATGTGAATTGTCTGAAAGCATTTTGTCTTCTATGTAAAAAAAAATACTCCAGGAACAGAAATGATATTCCTCAAGAGGACTGTATTTACACATACATGCATGAATACAAATGGGCGTATGCAAAGACACACAAGTGTGCACAGGTAGCTCCCACACACTAGGCTGTTCTCATGCACTCTTTGTACATTGTCCTACAAAAAGTAATACACCACCATTTTGTTACAATGCAATGTTCTGCTGGGAGACCTTTGGTCATGGCATTCATGTGGATGCCACTTGACGCCCTCCACCCATTCAAACACCACTATGGGCTAAGTAACCCCCCCTCACAGCGATGGTACTCCCCGATGGCAGTGCCCACCCCCAGCAGAAAAATGACAAAAAGCTCAAGGTGTCAACCTGGCCTCCAAATCTCCCACACCCCAATCTGATTGAGCATCTTGGGAAGTGCTGGTACCCCACATCACAACTGACAGGTCTCAAATGATCTGAAGCAAGCACCCCGGTGCCAGACACCACAGGACACCTTCCAGAGGTCATGTGTCCATGCCTTGACATGTCAGAGGCATCCGGTCCAGGGAGGCCCCACCGTTGATTAGGGGTACCTCTGACGTATCAGCACATCCCATGGATGCTCGATCAGATTTGGATCTGGAGAATTTGGAGGCCAGGTCGATGCCTTCAGCTTTTTGCAACGTTCCTCGGGCCATTCCTGAGCAGTTTCTGTAGTGTTGCATGGGGCATTTTCCTGCTGGGGGGAGGGGTGGTGAATGGGTCAAACAAGTGCAGGACTTTAACCCAGGAGACGGGTGTTTGCGTCCCGCAGTCAACGTTGATTTTTTTAAATAAAAATAATAGCATAACATGCTAGTATGTCTAGCATTCTATACTATGACATATGTGGCGTGATATATGCGAGATTACATATGTGACGTTTATCATGTGACATACATGACATTACATTGGTAAAAAAAAAAGTACTTATTTAACGCCAAACCATGATGTTTTTTTAAACTTTACCACCTAGTTTTGTTGCGTAAACCTCAACTAGAAAGATTTACAGTGTAAGATCAACCGTTTCAACGTTAAGGGCATGTTTAAAACTGCAGTTGTTGGGATGGTAATAAACTGTGTGCTGTTTTGGGGACATGGTCATGTATGTATTGGTGAAGATACTTATCATCCAGGTCATGGCAATCCTAAGTGCTATATCATAGGCAACTGGACTTGCTTGAGATTCTTAAAGACATTTCACCTCTCAAGGGGCATCTTCAGTCCATCATATATGTAGTTCCTGAAGTCAGCGGAAATCGACATATTGCGTTGTTCAGGTATGAGAGAGCGTTGACCTTTTCACCTGATTCTTGCAGTTAATTTATTAATTACTTATTTATTTGAAAAGTAAAGTGAATGCACAATGAAAACCCAATGATAGTGTTACTGCATCCACCTCCTACAGCCACTGTAAATCTGGCTTTGGCTTCCCCTTACCAGATTTGCATTTTCTATGAAGTGACAAAATCATACAAGACCATAGTTTCTGTCACTACTTATTTTTTACTGAGAATTCAGCAAAAGTGTCATTGCAGCTGCAAAGCTAGTGTCACAGCTGCATGCATAAACTATGTGCCAAAGCTTTGCACCAAAATACAGCAAAGAATTGTTTCATTTAAATGCTTTGTGATTTCATTTCTTATCTCAACTTAAAAAACAAAACTAAGTCACTTGGTGTAACCTACTTAGCCTTTCCTTCTGTACCTCTGCAGTATATGTAAACTGGGTGTGGCCCTTTTACAATGTTGAAGGTGTAGTTTGGCAGGCCGTGCTTCTTTATGCTACATATGCAAAATGAGAAACCATGCAGAAAACTGAAATGAAAGACTGATTCAGCGATGCAGCGAGGCTGAGTTGACAGCCCTGTTGAAGAATTTGTTGTAGTAAAAGTGAACAATGACGGTGTTGTTTTATGATTGGCAATTCCTTCGCAGCCAAAGGCCAAAGATTGACAGTGAATTCCACATGTCAAGTGTTAAAGGGCTTCCTGTCTCTGGCTTAAGGCGCTGTGCTCTTAACTTTCCTTTGCTGTTTTAACAGCTTTGCCTCTGGATGCTGAAACCTGTTGAACAGCTCCAGTCTCCCATGTCTCGAGGTAATTTACTTTTCTGTCTTGTTTGTTTAAATTTGGTTGTTTAGTTAACATACTCAACATAAAACATCCTCCTTAGTTGTTAATGCAGCAGTCCGGTGACACAGGAGTGGCCAGTGATCATTATCCACTGTTGTTTCTATTGCTAATTAAAACAATGTCACTACTTCTGGTGCTACATATTTCTAACCACAAGTGCAGTAACTCATATCTGTCCATCGTTTTATTATTTCCTGAGAACATAGCTTTGGAAAATGCTCTTACATTGTTGATCCAGTCACCTTCATATCTGATGTGCGTCGCCTTTGGGTGGAGCACATTCTTGTCAAAATAAGCCACAGGTTGTGAAAAGTCATGAATCTTTGCAAACATCATGGGACAGTGACTCTTGCTTCAGGTATACAACAGTTGAGAAATATGTAAGGTCTATGAAGTATTTGATCAGTCATAGTAAAAGTTTTGATATTTTTTAAACTATTTTCATAATTATTATGAAATTATTATCTTCTTATATACATACAGTACATCGTGTACATTCCACAGTTGTGAATAATCCAACCCTGTCTCCTGGATATAGTGTTTGTATATTACTACAGTGAGTTGCAGTCATAATCATGTAGTGGTGACAACGTAATCGTTGCCTGGATTATGTTCAGAACAGCATTTATTTGAAATAATGAAACAATCAGTTATTGATTTACAGAGAGGAGTTTGGGGTGGATGGCTGACATACAAAATGCAGGACTGTGACATCAGAATTCCTGGTTTGCATCCAGACTCCTGTTTTAGGTTTAGGCAACAAAAGCACTTTGGTTAAGGTTAGGGAAAGATTGTAAGTTTGATTAAATGTTAATTGAAATAGTAATAGAAAACGAATGCTGTAGTCGGCATTTCAGCTGTTGCATCTTAGATTTTCTGAGCCAGAAGTGACCAGTTTTGGACTAGAGTGTGGAGCTGTGGAGTGAATCTAACTCTTAAGCCCTTTTTAAGTAGGAATTGTGCAAATTTGCAGGAAAGCCCAATCAGTCTTTTTTCAGCATTGGTAGTATAAAAACAAAATCGGGGAGTGCGGAAAAATGCTGCCTACCTACTTTTGTTTATACAGAATGCGCCTTTTTCGGGGCAATGGGGGGNGTCAGGTTTGCGTTTCCCTCTTGCTACCAGCTGCTCGCTAATTCCTGCTATCAGCTGTTTCCTGTTGATCCACCACCAGTTTCGCACGTACGGCATCATCAACAGCTCCTCCCACAAGTCTTCAACAGCCCCTCCCGTTGCGGAAGGCCACCTCGGTCTGTTTAAACTAAAAGAGTTCTGCCAATATGACTACCCTACGAGGCGGAAAATTGGGCACCTCGGGTCAACTCGCCAATCCAGCTCTGTGTGCATAAACGCTTGCAGCTTGTCAGCAAAACGGTCCAACATTCGCAGAAAATCTGGCAGTGTAAAAGGGGCTTTAGACTATGGTGATGCCTCACAGTAGCCCTGCCCTTAATTATGTGAAATTTAAGCCTTAATAAATGTAAATGCTTGAGTCGCATACAAATACACAGTTGTTATGAGTGTTGAAATTAGCTATAGAGACAAAAAAAAAGTTTTTCTTTGTACCAGGCTGTAAACTTCTTTATTTCTGCTTTAAGCTGAGCATTTTAACATGGAGGGCCTATGGGGATTGACTCTGTTTTGGAACCAGCCTCAAGTGGCCATTTTAAGGAACTGCAGTTTTTGGTACTTCCTCAATGGCTTTGTTTTTCAGCCCCAGAGGCCGACGCTTGGGCTCGAACAATTAGCTACTTCCTGTAATTATAAAAGAACTTTAATTATAGGTACATGATCCCTTGATTATTAAAGAATGTTAAGAATTTAGCCAAAGTCAAGCTCAAAGTCACTGGTTAAACTGGTATCTGTGGTACTTTGCCAAGTGAGGAGAACTTTTTGCTGCATGTGGTATGATAGTCATATACTCGCACATGTACTACTTTATTTATTAATGAAAGGTGTCATTTCTCTGTTACACACATGCATGGACACTTTAACTCTTCAGTGATGTTGAGACTCAGATTTGGAGGAGGATCAATTTTCTTCATGTCTACTTTCAGTGTCTTTGTCAAGTGTTTCGGTCCAGTATATGTTGAGCATAGTCAATGACACATAGCATACCTTATCCATGCTGTGCACTGACATATTCATGTGTATTTTTACTGTAATATCACAGAAGGGGGTTACAATACAGCGTTCACTAAAGCTTCATTGGAGCAAAGTTCAGGAAATTCAGAAGGCCAAAAGTCCTGTCAGATCTGAATGAATATAATCAAACTATTCATTGAATGAAGAATAATCAACAAACACAAAAGAAAAATCTGAAGCCTTTGGATACACACAACCACACCCCTACGTGCTTGTTTTGGCGTCCTCAGAAGGTTGTGGGTGTGTTCATTATGTGGGAGTGTTGTTGATTGGATTTTAATCTAGGCTATACGGTTTCACCACCAGCAAAAAGGTACACACCCTTACAACACAGCGTTGTGCATATTTCATGCATGGAAATATTTTGTGGAGGCCAAGTGAAGAGAATGTGGTTAACCTGCAGTACATGCAGAGAATAAAAGGTCACAAACAATGAGCATGTCATGAATGTCTCTCAGGGAATGTCTCACTGAGCTCAGCTGCATTGCAGAGTTGCTGTTTTTTACTGATTTTACACAAGGTTGTGAAGTCAACAATTTGTTGGCATGCAAACACATTTCTAAACACATCCACACTGTTGCTTAAAATCAACACAAGATATCACTTTACAATGCTGGACTTTAACACCTTGCTTAAAGCCCCCCCCCCCCCAACACACACACACACACACACACACCGCCTCACTAAAACTGTGGGAACTCTGGCACAAACTGCAGTCTGACTGCATGACTCATTCTCCGTCTGACAGGGAAGATCATGCAGGTTGTCTAGCCAAACAAAAACCCTAGCAACAGAATCAAACTGCTGTCTGTGTGAGTTGACATTTAACAACATCTGCTTTTACATGAAGTCACACACAATCATCTTGCTGATGAAAGATTGAAAATGAATACAGTCAGTTTCACAGACTAGCTAAAGAAACATAGCAAACATCTTTGCATTGATAAAACCAGCAGATTTGTTTTTTTTGTCAGTTTTTTACTAGCAGTGTGGCTCTTAGATGGTGATGTCAGTTTGTCAGTCTCCTTATGTCTAGACTGAAATATCTCATGAACTGTTGTCTTTGTACAAATATTCAAGTTCCTGAAAGATCCATTCAAATGAATTTTGTGATCCCCTCATTTTTTATCTAGCACATTGGGTCAAAGTGTCAGTTCACCAAATACTTTGGTTTATGACCAAATACCTGCAAAACTAACGACTTTCATCAGCCTCAACTGTGTTTTGTGTTTGGTGGTAACTGGCAAATGTTTGCATGTTAATAGACTAAACTATGATGGTGAACCTGTTAAAGCCTGCATTGACCAATCAAGTACATAAAAGCCCACTTTTCTGGTGGATTACTTCTTTTCTCGATGGCTGTTCTACAGTACTGTTTACCACCATGGTAACTTTCCAGAGTTGTAAAATCTAGTCTCTGGATATTAAATGCTTTGGAGTGTTTTGGCATCTGATAACCTAGATAGATAGATAGATAGATAGATAGATAGATAGATAGATAGATATAGAAATTTAAAATGTCCTCAGCAGCAGGGGCAATAATGACAAAACAGACACAAATCACAAGAACACAGCACACATACTGACACAAAAAAAATCCTAAAAGTACACAAGATCACAAGGTGTGAATAAAAGGTATAAACAGGTGTGTAAAAACAGTACAATAGATATCTTTGTAATAAAAAAAAAAAAGGAAGAATGGTTCAAAGTGCATATGAGTTTGATCGGAGGGAGGAGTTGTACAGTTGTATTGCTGTGGGTATGAATGATTTTTTTGTAGCGCTCTTTTGAACAGCGGGGGAGTCTGTATCTGGTGCTGAATGTGCTCTTGAGTGTGTCCAGTGTTTTATGGAGAGGATGGGTGGTGTTGTATATGATCCTATTGAATTTGGCCTGGATTCTGTCCTCCACCACCTCCTCAAGAGTGCTCAGCTTCAGGCCAACAACAGACTGGGCCTTCTTAACCAGCTTGTTGAGCCTGTTGGCATCCTTTTTCTTAACACCCGCCCCCCAGCACACCACGGCAAAGAAAAGAGTGCTAGCTACAACAGTCTGGTAAAACATTTGCAGCATCTTGTTGCATACATTAAAGGACCTGAGCCTTCTCAAAAAATACAGCCGACTCAGGCCCTTCTTGTACACTGCCTCTGTGTTTGTGGACCATTCAAGTTTATTGTCCAGTAGGACACCCAGGTACTTGTACTGCTCCACAATCTCCACGTCACTCCCACTGATGCAGACAGGAGAAGCTGGGGGCTTTTTCTTCCTGTAGTCCACCACAATCTCCTTTGTTTTTGCTATGTTGAGTAGCAGACAGTTTTCCTCGCTCCACTGCACAAATTTGTCGATCACCCCCATGTACTCCTCTTCTTGACCCCCCTCCACACACCCAACCACGACTGTGTCATCTGAAAACTTTTGGATTTGGCATGACTCTGAGCTGTACTTAAAGTCAGATGTGTACATGGTGAAGAGGAAAGGGGAGAGCACCGTTCCCTGGGGGGCCCCGATGTTAGAGGTCAGATGTTCAGACACACAGTTCTGCAGCCTAACAAACTGCGGTCTGCCCATCAGGTAGTCCCCAATCCATGAGACCAGAGGAGCCTCCACCTGCATGTTCTCCAATTTGGCCTTTAACAGACTGGGCTGGATTGTATTAAAGGCACTTGAAAAATCAAAGAACATGATCCTCACTGTGGTGTTGGGTCTGTCCAGTGAAGAGTACACCCTCTGCAGCATGTAAATAATTGCGTCCTCCACACCTACATGGGGCTGATATGCAAATTGCAGGGGGTCAGCTGATGATCGCCCCTGTGGCCTGAGGTACACCAGGACCAGTCTCTCCATCACCTTCATGATATGCGAGGTCAGCGCAATTGGTCTAAAGTCATTTAAGCCTACAGGATGCACCTTCTTGGGCACTGGTACCAGGCATGATGTTTTCCAGAGGGAGGGGACTCTCTGTAGGTGAAGACTCATATTAAAAAGATGTTGCAGTACTTCACACAGCTGACTGGCACATGCCTTCAAGATACGAGGGCTGATGCCATCTGGTCCTGCGGCCTTCCTCTGGTTGAGTTTAGAGAGTTCTCGTCTCACCTGGTCAGCTGTGATGTTTAGCCCTGTGGGTGTTGAGACAGGTTCTGTGGTGGGTGTCAGCATGTGGGTGGATGACGAGGGGGACAGAAGGGGCAGGCGAGGATCTGAGTGGGATGGGCTACAGGGATCGATTACGGACACCGGGGGAGATGGAAATGCCCCCAGGTCACAGCTCGGTGAGACAGTAGTGGAATGGCTGCTGCTGGTGAGTGTGCCTGAGTCAAACCTGTTGAAAAACTGATTCAACTCATTAGCTCGCTGTACATTTCCCTCAGCTGCCTCGCCTTTCCTCTTGAATCCAGTGATCTCTGTCATCCCACTCCACACATCTCTGACCTTACTCCTCTGTAATTTCTCCTCCAGTTTCCTCCTATAGGCATTTTTACTCTCCCTAAGTCTCTGTTTGAGTTCATTCTGTACATGTTTTAATTTTTCTTGGTCCCCTGACCTAAAGGCCTGCTTTTTTTCATTCAATAGGGCCTTCAGGTCACTGGTGGCCCATGGTTTATTAATTGGGTAACACCGGATCTCTTTGGTGGGGATACAAGGGGATACAAATCTGCGCAGACCTTGCTGTAAGCAGTTTCATGTAGGAACTACAGTACTATTTTGACCCAACTACACCTGCCAATAGTATCACCATGCAAAAAGAAGTATGCATCTACTGCTAGCTCACCTAGCACCACTGAGCTAGCTAATGCTACTGTCAGCCCAGGAGGACACCATTAATGTTTAAAATTTGTGCTGTCATGAGCATGAGGCTCTCCTCCATGAGTAGATGCACACTTTCCTCTACATGGTGATTCGGTGTGTGGGTGTCGTTGAATAGAGCTGATATCTCGAACATTCAACAACTCAAAACTATCTAGATTGACAAATAGCGCTACAGGCAAAAAGAAATATATGTATCTTTGTTTTTGAAGTAACCTGTCCCTTTAATATCTGTGGTCTTCCTGGTATCACTTGTAACTTAAACATCACACCTGCATGACTGTTATTTTAACACAGGTCTGAATGCCTGCTTGGAAAAAAGGGGAACTCCCTCTCAAAACAATATTCTTTTATTTTGATCATTGTAAGTCATTCAGATTCCCATGCTTTGAGTGAGCTGTAGCTCTGGGCAGCCATTACAACACACACAACTTGTCTAAGCAGGCCTGTTCTGCCTGCAGTGAACACATTCCTAAGACACCACCCACCCAGTCAGTCAGAGACTCAGCACTATCACTGGCCCCACAGTGACTCAATACAGCACACTTAGAAAGTCATGCATTTGCCTTGGGTCTCGGCCTACAAGTCCATCATAAGTTTCAGTTGAAATTAGTAGAATCTACTGCTAAACACTCTCTACATAAAGGCTACAGACACCTATAGAATCTCTATACAAATCAAGTTGTAAAAGGGTGTGGCTGCTCAGTAAAAGCTCAGTCAACACAGTCATAGGTTGAAGGCTCCTACAGGGTGTGACACCTACAGTATTTGGTGTTGCAACTGGACCTCTCATTCATAAGATCTGGGAATTACAGACATGACATGATTATTTGTAGCTTATTATGTCAGAATCACAATGACTTATAGGTTATTAAGACTTTACTCTTAGGTGTGTCATAGCTTTCACTGAAACAGGGGTTGTCTGACGTAGGCCTACTTTGAGTTTTATCTCAGAGGATTCTTTTGATGTTTGCACTCAAGCACGCATTCTGAGGGTTAAGCGGGGTAATGGCAAACTATCTGAATGTGCTGAATCAGTTGAGTGTATAGAGAAAATAACTTGTGAATCTGTTTCTTGTTATCAGACTACATTCTTTTCCCACAATTCACAACCAAAGATGTGCAGCCACCCTTTGTTGCTGTTGCTTCAGTGCCTAGCAACCACTGTCTTGTCAATAGATTACCTCTGTAACTCCCTTTATTGTTGGTGTTTTGTGTGTGTGTGTGTGTGTGTGTGTGTGTGTGTGTGTGTGTGTGTGTGTGTGGTGGTTTGTATGCCCAGATATAACCATAACTGAGAATCTGTGAGAAGTTTTGCAATAAAGATTTAGTTTACTTAGGTAAGTAAGTCATTTAAGTGGGTAGAACAGGGGGGGGGGCAATAGGGAACGGCAGCTTCTAACAGCAGACTTCTTGGCACATACCTGCATACTTGCAAGTTTGAACAGGTGAAAGAAAAGTGAGAATGTGTCATCAAAACCACCCCACCCTTCCAGCTTTCAGAACGCCACTTTTGATAGTAGGGAATTATTAACTTGCACTCATAAACCACACTGCGCAACAGGAAGCCAGGACTTTGCTGATGGCAAACTTATCAACACTCGAGTTGCGATACTTTAACACTTGATTCACCTAGTGTTTAGACAGTTGCAGAAGGTATAAAGGAGCAAAGTATGATTACTTTTAAGATTAAAATAGTGGTTTGAGAGAAGAAATCACAGTATACAGGGGTTAGAGGAGACATTTTTAAGGTGCTTTAAAAAAAAATGTGGTGAAAAATGGGTAATTGAATCATGTCAAATGTCATTTAATAACCCAGTGAAACCTGCTCTAAAGTTTCTCACCAAATAAAGAATGAACTCTAATGACACCAGCACTATTTTGTTTAAGATCTTTGGGTAACACATGGATCTGATAAGGTACAGACTGTCAGCAGACAATGAATAAATGTAAAATGAGAGTGAAGCCCTGCAAGCTTCTGCTTAGAGCATGGATGGACGTCAAGAAATCAAGACCCTAGGGGTAAACGACAACATCCTGCTATCAACAGGCACCTCAGTTATATACAATTTTAAACTATAAGTAAAGTTGTAAAGTATAAAGTATTTATATGCAAAAGATATATTTTTTCTGCACATTTTAAACATACAATTTGTGCATAGATATCAGCATAATAATGGCCTCATGAAGTGGAAAATCTTGAAGGGAAAAAGCAGTAACTTTGATTCCATCTAAAGCATTCAAACGTTTATGCGGGACCAAGAGAATTCAGTTGGACACACCCGAGCATTCTTTACAGTGAAAGTTATGTGTGAGGGACACAGTGAAACAGAGCGTGTTTGTGCACACCCACATGCATTTCTATCAAAGTCGGACATCGGTGATTCAGTTTTCAGGACAGCCCCACACCTCAAGTGTCTCACCGTGAGTGTTTTGCAGACAGATCACAAAATCAAACAAACCCTGCACACACCTTTTATGGTATGAATAGCTTGTGGACTCAGTGACCATGAGTTACCCAACAATGACGATGAGTGAGCTCCTTCTCACAGTCACACCACATTGTATTAATGTCATTTGTTGTCATTTTAACACATATCTTTTGTTGAGAAAATGTCTGTTGACAACAAGAGAAAATGCTGAGAAACAATAGACATGCATCCTGCTACATGCAGAACTTATTGGCAGCCACATTTAGAGGATATAGTTTAACCAAGAAAGAGCAACAAATGTGTATGCCTGTGGTTTAGGTGGGAAATTAGGAGGAAAAAGATATGATCTTTTGTTGTGACTAAATGCTTTTATTTTATAATGAATTGTTAGGACAGAACAAAAAGAGTTGTGCAACTTTGCCACTGCACTGTTATCATATCTGTGAATAACTCTAACAATTGGTGATTGGCACGCTGTTAAGATGTGATTCTAAGTAACTCTGTAAACATCTCCTGAGGTTGGATACCATCTACCATTTAGACCTACACACCCAGACGCAACCCTCGGGGCAGGGCAGCTTAGTTCTGTCAGATCATAACTTAGATACCTAGCTGGGACCAGACTGGTTCAGCTGACAGGTTGGTCCAGCTGTCAGGTGCCCCAAAGTTATGCAGTAATTTAACCCAAAGTGTCTTTCAACTCCCGTCTTCCAGAGAAGGCCCGCAGGGACCTGTCAATCAGTTTCAGTGGGAGATGACAGATGATAGTATCCTAAAAACCAGCGAGCTTCTCTGGCAGGTCATAGAAACCAAACAAGAAATATTTAGAGTGATTGAGAGGGGTGCAGCAGTGAAGGCGTGAGGAACATATTGCAAAGGTTTGACCTTTAAACCACAAAAAGTAAAACTAATCTGATTAACTGTCGCCTGCAAATTCTCATTAAGCACAGCATGCAGGGCAGACATTAGGAATTATGGACAGGGGAGGGAAATGTTCCAAATTAGGCCCCTTATCCACACCCACTCCAGCACCACCGTATCAACCAACCCACCCACCATTAGCTCTAATGCCAACCCCCAATTTATGCAATTCCAAGACTGTTAGGGACCCCAGTATGCAGAAATATTCAAATACACTGCTATAAAATTTTGGCAATGCCACTTTTTCCTTGGCCCAAATTAAGCTTAACTATGGAGCTTTATTTAGCCTGTTCCTGACAAGCTAGCATGTCATGGTTGGTACCAATGGATGCCATATGTACTAATAACTTCACTCTAGATTTAAAGCTGAGCCCATTACAGCAGATTCATACCCGGTGCTTCTTTAATTTGGTCTGCTCTTTTCTTAAAGATTATTTTTAAGGGCTTTTTGCCTTTAATGACAAGACATGCAGCAAAGGGCCACAGGCTGGAATCGAGCCCACGGCCACTGCGGCATTGACATTGCCTTTGTGCATGGGGTGCCCATTCTACTCACTGCGCTACTACTGCAGGTGGCCCTCTGTCTCTCTGCTCTATTTGATTTCCTTGTTTTCCCTGCTAACCCTGTTTTTTGGTGCAGCAATCTGACTTAGCTACACACATTATCGGCACGTGTGTTCTGCACTTTTGATGAGTTTCACTCTCACCATTTTTAAAATAACTGCGGACGGTGAGATATCACATGACAAGTCAAAATGTGTTTTCATGATAATATTTTTTTTTTTTTTTAAAATGCATATCATTTGTATTATCAGTCACGTATATCAGTAAGTAAGTTACAAGTTGTAGTACAACCTGAGCCTTGGGCCAAGGTCATGTGTCTGCTTTGACCCCCTGACAGTGAGGCTGCATCAGCCAGTACTCCTTTGACAGAATACATGGCCCCAGGTTTTCTGTTTGTCAACTACTTTGTAGTAATTTGATTGTACTCAAATGAAGTGGAGCCTCTCAGAAAGCCCAGACAGACAGCTCAAGTTTCACTCTTGCTCGCACTGGCGACATTATCCAGTGCACCTTAACAACCCGGCGGCTTCATCAGGCTTTTAAAAATGCCCAGCTTTCCCTCTGCAAATGCTGCTGCTGCTTCATTGTTGTGCAGGTATCTCCAGAAACTGCTGCTACTTAAATCAGCCTCATCATCATTCCTGCATCCACCCGTATGCCCTGATTCTCATTTTTAGAGAAAGACTTTAAACAAATACTCCTTCTTCAGCTGACTGACTGAACCTAATGTAAGAATATGCACCAAATGAACAGAAAATAACACAACAAATTCAGGTTGAACCTCAATTTGACACAGAGCCCCTCTGGTACGCAGGGCCACAAGATGAAGTAACCAGGCAGGACCTGCCTTACTTGATTTGGTACTCCAGTACTGCAAATACTTTAACAGATTTGCATTGTTGCTGTGAAATTGTTGAATGATATGATACTTGCATGTTGTTGCAAATGCTACTTAATGTCCATTATTGAGATTGTAGTGGGTGGTGGTGCTCTGCCAAGTGAGTCGCCAGAAAAATGTTGGCATTGGCTCTTTCTTGAATGACAGATGCATCACATTTGTACATTACCATGTAGCAGATATGCTAAAATGTAGTTTCAATAATGCTGTGGTTAACATGTGGTTAGGTTTAGGCACAAATAACACTTGGGGATGGTTAGGAAAAGATGGTGTTTTGACACCTGGTTCTGGGGGCACAATCCCAGGTTGAAATGCACGGATGTCTCTGTAAAAAGCGACTGCTTTTCGTAGCACTATCCCCAGTGTACGCAGATGCAACGCAGATGTCCTGCAGCCTAGTCTGATTTCTTCAGAATGCCGTAGCTGTTGTTGTTGTTGCATGCTTTGGTTTTAACACAAGAAAAGGGGCACTTCTCACACAGGCATCC
Source organism: Epinephelus moara (assembly GCF_006386435.1). Taxonomy (NCBI): domain Eukaryota; kingdom Metazoa; phylum Chordata; class Actinopteri; order Perciformes; family Serranidae; genus Epinephelus; species Epinephelus moara. The sequence goes on from NC_065529.1 coordinate 20,846,815, forward strand.
AGAGAGTTAAAAGCTCTTCCTTTCACAGATTTTGATCCTCTGTCTGTCAGCAGTCTCCGCCCTGAGCCTGCAGAAGAATTCAGACCTGTTACTCAAGCTGAGAGAACATCTTTTTTCTTTTTTTCACAGTTAAAAAAAAAAAAAAAATACTTGTCAGTCTTGTACTTTTATACCAGGTCCTGTATAGACATATCCTGGATATGACAAATTGACATAATGATTAAATGCATTGCTGCAGGTGTAGTTTCAGTCTAATGAGACAATTAAATCTGACAGTTTACACGGTTACATCATAAAACCTTGGAGAGACATCAAAACATAGTTTAATCATAATGTTTCTTTATTGGCCTTAGGTGTAAGTGAATCAGGGCGAGTTTCACATTTGATGGACTGCCATTGGGCACAATAGGTGAATTAAACCGCAGGGTAGCCATGCCAAAGTTTGTGTCAGACATCTTAATGTCTTTCATTGAGACAATAGTTTGTGTCTGATGATCTCATGGACTGACTCATTGCTGGCTCTGGTGCTCAGTACTCACCTGTAATTATACACTGTACGTTTGTGTGCTGTTTGTCAGGTACTGTACTACAGAGATAACAAAAGCTGCCATGCCAGCCTGCTGACTTGCATGGAAAATCAAGAGCACTGTCAAAATAAAGTTCCCAAAAACAGCTTTTTTAATTGCAGATTAGAAAAATCAGTTTCTTGATAGAGATAACCAGTATAAAGGACAAAGGACTTACCTTTGAGTGCACTGTTTCATCATTTGCCTGCAGGCAGTTGGATGAATCACTTGATTTTCCTTTCTCATTGAAGTGTAGAAGTGTTTACTGTACTCTGTAATACTTACATACTGCAATAGACAGAGACCTATTGTACAGATGACAAAACACAAAGGTAAAACTGGAACCTGTGAGTACACGACATATTGTTAACCCCAGGTTAGGCAGAGGAATGTGAGTGAATGCTCATCAATCAATCACAGTTACGCTGCCAAGTTTCTTTCAGTGCTCTCGTTTGACTCTTGTCACTCTTCTCAGCCTCACCTCATACCTCGAACTTACATATCTGGAAAATCTTTTGTATTTTGTTTCAGTGTTTATTTGTAAGGACTTATTTTTCAAATTTTCAAAACAAGGTTTTGTTCACAGGGGCAGATTTCGAAAGGGTGCAACATAAAACTTCAAGGTGAGCCAGGTTGTCAGGTTTGGATCAGCCCAGTGGCCTGCAGCGTGGACACCTCTGCCTGCTCCAACAAGAGCAGTGCACATAGGTGCAACAGGACTGCAGAGAGGAGGAGGCTGTGTGATCCCGGTTCAGTGTGTCATCTGTAGAGTAGTAGTAGAGTAGTACCATGCCTCCTAGGGGCAGATATGGCAGCTGTTAGTGAATGAATAAATGTTTTCAATGAATGAATGCACAAATGAATTCTAATCAATGAGATGAGATTGAGGATCCAGCTGGTGTTTTTTATCAACCAGCAGACCTGCTTGCAGAACCACCAGCAGCTGCAGCAGTATGCAGTAGATCTGCCTGTGTTGCTACAGAGGCTGTCAGCAGATTCCTCTGCAAGGCAAACAATCAGAGGTTCAAGCCACTCAAGGGTTCAAGCCTCAATCACTCCAATAGTTGGACAAGACAAAGGTAGAAATGGTGCGTGATTAAGTAGGTCACATGTGAACAGGGTACATCACAGCATACCTTATGCCACACAATTTTTTTTAATCTACTGACCATCATCAACTTTGCAACCATGCACTTTGTAACATTTGACCAAAATATGATCACTTTACTCTGCACAATTCATAAGTTATAAATTGCTCACAGTCACAGTTTTATGGGGACTGTGCAAGTTTGACACAATGACACAAAAGGAGTCAGAGCTGTAATCTGAACAACAGATGTCAGGTACTTTTTTACTCTCAACACGGCTACTGTACCTACCTGCAGCATTTTTAACCTACTTGACGTGACTATTTCAAGTTTGTTCTTGTACTTTTTCTGTGTTTTGGCCAAAAATTTGCATTTGAACACCCCGCAGACTACAGCCAACAGCCAACTCACACACACAAGAGGAAATAACTCTCCATAGTAGCAGGTGGTGGTAGTCATCATTTATCATTTAAGAAGGGAAATTAGATGACTGACAGGACAAATTCAAGACGCTAATTAGCCAGTTAGCACATTATTGATACAACCAAATGTTGAAATAACAAAGGATATTTACCGTGTGCTAGCGAACAATAACACAAACAATTACAAACTGTTTTTGCTGAAGAGCTCACTCCCACTTGTTGACTTCAGGTGTTTGTTTACTTTCCTCACTTCCACTTCTTGTATTGTGCGCTGACCTAAACTGCTAATCAGAGTGATTTTATTCAGTGACTCACTCCACTGGCTCTGACGCCAATTCAACATGCTAAATTGGGCGAAAAGAAGTTAAGTTACTTTTGATTGATTATCAATTGATTGAGTCTTCTCCTGTCCTGCAGAGAAAACATGTTATTTTACTGTGATATTAAGACAGACGTGTATACCTGCTGGTAATAAGTAGCAAAATTACTTTATAGTGTATAATGACATTCATAATTACAGTTGTCCCGGTGTCTCTTGGATCCAATGTAATAAATATTATCTGTAATATTTCTGAGAAATTCCCCCAAATGTCTGACTTGCCTTGCTTTTCTTTTGTAATGTAGTGCCCTGCTTTTATCTTCTTTTCCACCTCACTTGTTGACGTCTCCATCTTTCATGTTAATTAATCTTGGGGAACTGCACTTTGTTTTCCCGCCCACTCCCACCCACAGCAAAGATAAAACCGCAGGACTCTTGGGATCCCTCTAGACCAGGCTGCAAAAACAAGGGCAACAAACACCGATGGCCCAACACTGGGCTTGGTGTTACAGGGCCCTTATATTTAACAGACAAATTTCAGGTTGTCTTATTTATTTTTAAAAATCTAATCTCTGCATACTGCAACTGAAAACACAAGCAGATGACAACATGTGCAGCACATTTAGAAATGATACGCTGCAAAGTAAGAAAAAAACCCAACCAAATATTGCGACATGTTATCAAAACAGAAAACCCAACCACATACTGAGAACACAGCCAACTAGAGAAACATGTCACAAAACCAGAAAAGGACTGAATACAGAAGCTCTGAGTTGCACAGAACTCAACAGATGTTTCCAAGGAACACGACAATGAACATGCCCAGACACACTTGCCAAGGTTTGTGGCTAAAATTAAAAAAAGTTTTTTTTTAAGCTTTTTAAGATAAGACACACATACTTAATATCCACATACACAGGTACATAATATCTGAAACATGCAATCAGAAGATTGAAACAAAAAAAGATATGTGAGCTCATTCCCATTAAATGTATTAAATTTCTTTTTCATTAGTTTCCATTGTGCTCTGTTTGACTTGCAGCGTTTCTGTGTTTGTTTCTTTACGCTCTGATAGTGCTTTTAGCTGAGTAAACAATAGGAGTCATTCTTCCAGCTCCGCTGCAAATACATTTTCTAATTCCTTTAGTGAAAGCAGAGTCAGTGTCAACCACCACAGCTTCTCATACAGGCACAGTTTGTGTTCTGAGCAGTTTATATTAAGCACAAGAAGACGAGAGGTGGAGTTTTCATTTCAGGTCGGCTGTTACATCTTTTACTGTGAACATATTTGTGTGTGCAGACTGCTCGCTGTGATATCATGTTTATGCAGTTAACTAATCAAACCTTCAACCCTGAAAAAGCTCCAGTGTAGGCTCGAGTTCTGTTAAGAGCATTGAATGGTGTGCTGTATTGTGGGATTTGTGCAGTTCTCTGTCCCAAACTTCATGAGAGGTTGTATAGCCTTGGGTGCGGCACCACCTCCCACAACTCATGTTCAAACCTGTTCCTCTAGGGCTGCAAAGGCCTCTTTACGTAATCATTTATTTAAAGAAGAAAAAGACCTTATTCCTCAGATAAGTCACATATGGTACATCAGTGCACTCACAGCCTCTCACAGCATATTAGCTTTGGCATGAGTTGCTGGGTTGTTTTCCTTGATTCAACTCTTGGAGTATTTGAATTAGACTGTATCTTTGGATTTGTTTGTTTTGTATGCACTCTGCGTGAACTTTAGATACATGCTTATTGAAAGTGATTAAAGTGTTGGCAACATGACATTTGCTGACATTTTATAGGAATACATGACCTTCAGTTCATTTTGTTAAAAATGAACCCCTGCAATTAGCGTGCACCTGGACCGAGGCAGGCTGGGACCTGTCAGAGAAATGTATAGAATATTATGTAAGTTTTCGTCTTTGAACTTTTAAAATTACAACTTGTTTGCGTTCATGCTTGCGTGCGTATGTGCGTGTGTATGACTTAGGCGGGGCCACATTTTAGAGGAAAGACCAGTTTTCTGGCTTGTTGAATTTAGGATAAAAGCTGTGTTCCCAGCTATGAAAAGAAAGCTGATTTTTGGGTCTAGGGTTAGGGTTAGGGTTAGGGTTAGGGTTAGGGAAATTGTGGGTTAGGGTAAGTATCCAGAAAATGAATGTCAAGCCCCTTTCACTCATGCAGGAACATTTCCTGCATGGACTCATGTGTAAAGGGAAACAATGATCAGTATTCAGAGAAATATGCTCTGCTCACGTCCCACCTACAAACCTAAAATTTCAGGGGAAATGCCTGTACGGCTGTATTGTGAATAAAAGTAGTAGTAGCAGGTAGACACACGTAAGATGTTACTTCCTTCTAACACTTTCATGGGGAGCTAGCAAGCCAATCCTCTGCTCGTGATGAATTTGAATCTGCGACTTAAATACAGTTTAGTATTCACAGTGCTTCTGCAGGTGATTTGATAACTAACAAGTAAAAATAAACACATTAGAAGAACACTGACATCAGATAAAAACAGCAAGAATCTTTTTCTGTTACTGTTGAGTTTCATGCATCCAAAAGTGTTGCATTGCCACCATCTGCTGGACTGTCCCTTGCCCTATCTATTCAGGCACCGTCATGGCATGTGTGAAAGGGCACAAAATACAAATGTGCATATGTGAACAGTGAAAATCCCAAGCGGTGCCTGAAAATTACCTCAGTAATGTGAAAGAAGCTCAAGTCTTTGCTAGTTTACACAAAAGAGACCTAAGTAAACAAGTGTGTGTTTGTGTGCATGTGAGTGTTGACACACCAGATCATGTAGCGAGTGCCTTCAGGATGATTACAAATGTTTTCCCAGGATACAGTCTCTCATTGTGACCTTCGGTGTTTTGTTTTTTTAATATTTATTTTCAAAGTTAAGGTCCTCATTTTCCCATGAAAGAGCTTTCTAAGAGCATTGAAAGATCAAGTTATTTCCTGAAGTGCACTAACTTATGTGGAACCCTACAGTCCCACCAAACATGACAGAACACCAAGTAAAATACTGTTTGAAGAAGATTTATTGTCGAGCAAACAGAACTCCAGGTGTTGCCAACGGTAGCACACCGAGAAAGGTTTTCTCTGAGCAGAAGTCGTGAAGACTTTTGTGGCAGATTTTAATCTTAGTAATCTGTTCAGGTACAGCAGGTTCAGCATGAGGAGATCAACATGGAGATGTTTTATTTTTCCCAAATTACTCCTATCAGCAGTTTGCTTTTACGCTTGATGTGGCAGCAGTGCAGGACAAGATAGAACAGCAGAGGAAAACACGTACAACAGTGCCACCCACTGGATAAACAAGTGTGGTGCAGTGATCACTGAACCACAGGCAGTGACTCAGACTACAGTTGACAGTAAAGTTTCAGAAACCTGAACAAAGACTCATCCATTAGCACCTCTTCATTAAAAAAATCTGCAGGAAAGTTGTTTACACCTCTTACAGCAGAAACACTATTTGGTGAAGGCACTTTGGTGAACGAATCGTTAAAGAACTGGATAATAAAGCAGAGTAGGTGTGCTTTTTCTTAACTTCCAAGACCAAGATCATCAACATGACAAGACAGTAACAAACACATCACTCCGCAGCCTCAGGCTCAGGCTCAGCCTCCTCCTGCTCCTCCATCTTCTCCACAGCAGCCTCCTCCTCAGCTGCTATCTGTACTTCCTCCTCCTTTTGCTCTTCCTGCTCTTCCTGCACCTCCTCCTTCTCCTCCACTGTCTTGTCCTCGGTCTTGATCATCACGGTTTCTGTCTTGGTGACTGTGGTGCTCTTCACTGATGCCCCCTCGATATCAGCGATAGCATTGCCGCTGGCCTTGACTCCACCGAAGGAGCAGCTGACGTAGGATGGGGTTCTGGAGCTCTCCAGGCCGTAGGCGTTGTAGTTCACAGCTGCACATTGAAAAGTAAAGGACTGTCATTAGCACCAACACACAATAGTGGGGAAAAGGGTGGTAAAAGGTGACATTTGGATAGACACGTGTCTATAATGATCTGAATATCTTTTTGTAACGTCAAAGGCTGTGGGGGAGTTACTAATAATCTTAGAAATCTCAGCACATGTCAGAAACAGAAGGTGATGAAGGCCTAAATTGCCAACTGAGACATTAAATGACTGTATTACAGTATGGGACATTTCATCAGACTGCAGTGCAGCAGGTCATTGGAGCTTCAAGCCATGTCCAGGTTACGCTCACTGAGGTCATTGACTTCACTGCAGTCACGCCAAGGTTGGGTTTGTTACATAAACTATTTTTTTGAAGGTGTCTGACAAGAGAGACTTTAACGCTAGGTGTGAGATGGATAACCTGATGTAAACGACAGCAGCATGCAACTTTGATGATAGTGATGATTGTGATGATTCTTCCAGCACCCATCACTGCCACCTTAACCGAAATGTGGCTGGCTACATTTGGCTGTGAGGCAGGGACAGCATTGGTATTTGTTCATTCATAAAGCTTTGATGCAGATGTTTCCACTCCATATGTCGTCCCTTTTAACTCTGACCTCACATAATCTTGGCAGTCGTTCACAGAATAAGTTGTTGCTCCACGCTCCCTCATCTGCAAAAGACCATAAACCTGGACACTCTGCCCCCCTTATGGCTTTTTTAATGCCTTATCTATGTAAGTGTGTGTAAATGCTTTTAACCACACATCTGCACCTTAGCATATTTATCACCCTGTATTTCTACTTTTAGTGATCATCTATTGCTATTGTTGTTTGTTGTTTTGTATGGTTTCATTTCTGCTTTAACTGATATGCATGATGGTTTTTTGTTTGCTTAGTGACTGTTTTATCTTTGTCAAAGTCTTTGTTCATGCTCAGCATCATTGAAAATGAGGGTCTCCCTCACTTGATTGATCTTAAATAAAGGTTTGAATGAATGAATGAATGAATTGTATAAAGAGTTTTAACACAATATCTTTTTGAGCATGTATTTGGTGTTTTCCAAATGGAAACACAGTTTTGGTATTTGTTTCATCTCTTCTCTTAAGCAGGCTTTTCCTTCCAATAACTGCAACTTCCTTTAACTGCAGTGTGAGTGTGTCAACTAGAGTTGAAATCAGGGGCTTAATTTATGAAGGGCATGTCCCTTTCAGAGAGTAGTACTTGAGCCTTCTACTTTTAACAGTCCTACAGCTAACGTTATATTCAATCAAAATATTAAATAAAAATAAATATATAATAACTTTACATACTAAGACTACATGGAAACAGTGCCCACTCAAGTTCCTAGTCCCTCCTTCGACTCCCCCTCCCATTAGCAATGTCTAAACCCTCAAGATTACAGATGGAATACAGAAGATTTTTCTCCACAAAATGCTGTGATTGATTTCTTCATACACACTCCATTAAGTTAGTTAACATTACATTACAAGCATTCACAGTGAGGTCATGTTGGAATATCAATACCACTTGGTAAATATCTTAAAGTCAGCTCGCCATAGAATACGGCTTTGTTTATCTGCTGTGTTTTTACATGTGCTGCGTTTTATTTCAAACAAGCACAGTCAGTTCACAGCTGTAATTTATTGGAAATCATTTATTGTGTCTGACTGCATGTAGAATGTGTAGGAAAAAAACACATGTGGAATAAAATCATCTCCCGGGTGCTATTATTTACCCTCCACGTGATGAAGGGGACATATCAAAACTAATAAAACACTTTGTTGCGCCTTGTTCTATTTTGGGTAGGGGTGTCTGAAAAACTAGAGCCCTTTTAAGGGAATGTGTCTATGCTAACTTTGTCCCCAGCCCTCCCAAATTCCACCCTGGTTGATATATTCATTATCTTATCATATGACATTTATTATTTTGACTTGTACATGAAATATGAAAGCATTTTTTTTTGTTTCCTGATTTTTAAAGTGTGTTGTGGGTTTATATTGTAACATGGCAAAAGTCAAGAGTTAAACACTTTAACCCAGGGGTGTCAAACATAAACAAATCTGTATCAGTCTGTCTTAAAACAGTATGGCAGGGGATGACTTCACCTGCTTCTTCAATCGCTTCTACTTTAGTGGAAAATTATGGGAAAAAAGTCACATGTAATGAACGTGAGTAGTAGACTGACTGAATGTGGAAAAACTGAAACATACTGTTGAATTTTCACATATTTTTGTGGGATATCGCAGGCTGTTCATCATCATCACCATCATCAAAAGGAAAAATCTGAAGGGGTTGTTATTTAAAAGTTAATGTGTAGTGGTTTTACTGATCCGGCCCTCTGGAGATCAAACTGGGCTGTATGTGGCCCCTGAACTAAATTGAGTTTGACACTCCTGCTTTAACCATTTGCACCATTTGAGGTAGAAAATGCACTTACAAGTCTGTTTGGAAATGCTGGTCTTGATTCCAGTTGCTAGCCTGTAGAGAAAAACAGTCAAACACAGGAGCAAAGAGAACACCATGAGACACACATGATAATATTCCTGTAAACAAGACACTTCTCATCACTTCCACAGGGTGGTGCTGTTACAACACTATCCTACCTGTACTCCTCTCCTTCCAGCAGTTTCCTGTAGGTGGCGATCTCAATGTCCAGAGCCAGCTTCACATTCATCAGTTCCTGGTACTGGCGGACTTGAAGGGCCATATCCTGCTTGGCTCTCTGGAGAGCTTCCTCTAGGTCTCTGATACGGAGTTTAGCATCTTTCACAGCCATCTCACCGCGCTCCTCAGCCTCTGCGATCTGAGTTTCCAGACTGTTTCTCTGAGAGTAGAAGAAAGAAAGCAGAATGGATAGTAGTGCAAACATCCAAGGTGCTACTAACAGAGTTTCCTGAATTACTGGTGAATATTACATAATAAAGAAGTCATCCAATCAAATAAAGTCAATTTAAGACTAGATCCTATTACGGTAAAATGTGTCTAAATAAACAAATCTAAAACCTGTTATTCTCACCTGTGCTTTAACCATGTCAATTTCAGACTGGAGCCTCATTATCCTGCGGTTCATCTCAGCGATCTCAGCCTTGGTTGACTTCAGGTCATCACCGTATCTGCCTGCGGACTGCTGCATCTCTGCATACTGGTACAGACAGGGACAAGTCAGACTGACACATCAAAATGCAACATGATAATCCAGGTACATGCTAATCTTCTGCTACACCAGATCTTGCTGATGTTTGTTTTGAGCCTAATTTTTTGGCATGTTTAAATTCGACATAATTATCACGGTATTCTCACCTTAGTCTTGTACCATGACTCAGCCTCGGCTCTGCTACGGTTGGCAATGTCCTCATACTGGGCTCGCACTTCAGCGACGATGGCGTCCATGTCAAGGTTGCGGCTGTTGTCCATCTCAACCACAACGGATGTGTCCTTGACCTGGCTCTGCAGCTCATGGATTTCCTGCACAGGATAAATACATGAACATAAGCAGAGAGGACATGGACATGGTAAGCCATCATTGTTTAGAGGTGACGTATAGCTAATTCAGTTATTCGTCAATGTGCCTCTAAAAAAGTGAAATAAGTTTATTACTGCATCATAGATCTGCTTCAGGAACTCAATCTCGTCAGAGAGCCCGTCCAGTTTGGCTTCCAGCTCCACTTTAATCATGTAGGCTGCGTCGGTGTCCTGCACAGGAACATTGAGAATATTCATCGTTGCATGTTGCCACAGCCCTGAAGTACAGATGGTCATTGTGTGTTCTCATTCTGCTCAAAGGCTAACTATAGTGTCAAGATCAACCTAAACACACCTTCTTCAGGAGGACAAAGTTGTTTTCACATTCATTGCGCTTGTTGATCTCATCCTCATACCTGAAAAAAGAAAAATTAAAATGTATGTAAAGCCTTTAAATCAGAATGAATAATAACTATCTACAAAATTTAATCTTTGTGATTCCATCTGATGCAGGAAGTGTGTAGGCACACAGTAAAAAAAAAAAAGTTGAATCAAAATTTACATGTGCTTTCACCTGCAATAACATTATTTGTCACTTGGGGGCAGCAGAAACAAGTTGTAAACACAATATGTGATCATGTCATCCCACTCCAAGATATCACCTGTTACATTGCTATGGTGAGCGTATTAGCATTCAGTTTTAAATGTACACATCCAGCAGATATGAAGCAACATTACAATTCATCTGGAGATTTTTTTATTGTTCCTTTTTTGCATTACATAATTAGATAGTACAGAGAGACATGAAAGGGAGGAGAGAGATGGGAGGATGGCATACAGCAAAGAGCCGGGGGTCAGAATCGAACCCCGCCCACTACTAAGACCTCAGCCTACATGTGGTGCACACCTACCAGGTAAGCAGCTACAGTGCTCCTGGAGTCATATGCCTGGCCATGTGGCAAACATAAGTCCAATATTCCCAAGCTCTCTTGATGGAAATATCTGGCTCTTTAGCTGCTAAATGCTTGGCTATATTCACCAGCTAGCTTTGCTTTTGGTGCTGGGTGAGGTATGCACAGTGAGTTGTTGTAGCTTTTTTGCTGGAAACAGCTGCCTGCTATTGCTAAATGACACGGATGAGTACAATGGGACTGAACCAAGTACGAATGAAACACACTAAAATGATCTGTATAGTGAAGAGGAACACTTCTTTGACATTGTTATTATTACAAGTTTGATTAGTGGAGCATTAAAGGAAAAACCGAGTTAAATAGAAGTGACTTCCTCTCCAGCATCTGCATCGAAAGGAACAGATTGTGCTCAGTGGAAGAAAACAGGATTTGCATGAATGTGCAGACAGCTGTTTGTTGAAACTATCTGCCTGCTGCGACTGAAATGAGCTGTGAGATCGAACCAGAATGGTAAAGCTGAGATGAAAGACAGCAACATGATCTTTAAAGCTGAGGTGAACAGCCGAGTCTGGATATGATTCTTTGTGGGTTCGTCACTGCAAGCAATCAATTTATTGTACAAGCAGACATTTGATCCATTGTTAATATAATAGTATTGATCTTAAGAAGGTCGAAATCCTCTACTCCACTCACTTGTTCTTGAAGTCCTCAACCAGGCCCGTCATGTGATGCAGGTCGGACTCAAGTTTGACTTTTTCATGCCCCAAGTTGTCTAGCTGCTTGCGGAGGTTGGCAATGTAGGCTTCGAACATGGCATCGATGTTGGAGCGAGACGTGGTCTGTTCCTGCACAAGTTTCCACTTTGTCTCGAGCATTTTGTTCTGCTGTTCTAGGAAGCGTACCTGCAGACAGAAAAGTAAATGAGCGATCAATAAACTAGCTGCAAATAAACACTTCTGTACCCATGGATCACACAGAAATAACTGTGAGTGGATTAATAAAATAATGGGAAGATGGGGCTGCATCTACATACATAACTTTTGCAATGTATGCGGAGGGTGGTCAGTGAGATACATGTGGTGTGGACAGAGAAAGAATGCATATAAAGAGAAGGTGGGCGTGACTCAGGGAACATGAATGGATTCACTTTGTTTGCTGATGGACAAAGAAGTGCATAAGGATCAACTGAAGGAGAAATGACTAATTGAACCTCTCCCACCTCCAACACTCTAAATGTCACATCAATTACCCCCTCACTCATTTCTAACCCATAGTGCCACATCTCAACACAAAGAGGCACTGTTTCCCAATTTCCCCTTTACAACTCTCCTATTGAGCGTCTTGACCCTGGGTGGGGTCCTGCTACCACCAGGCAAACATGATGAGAAACACACAGCTCCACATGTGTGTGTGTGTGTGTGTGCACCATATCACATGGAATGCGAGCTTTGTTTTACAACTTGAATAATTAGCCTCAGCGTGATTGATTCACAGTTTAACCCACACTGCTCTGGGGTGCGTCCTAAAACAAGAATGTTACAATGGGCGATCGCTGCAGAATCAATGTCAGGTGGAGAGGAGTGGAAGCTCCTGTCTGATAAGAGACATGGAAGCGATCTCTGTTTGACAGTGGGTGCACAATACTACTGTCAAGGAAACTGCTTTATTGACTGTTATACAGCCTCATAACGTGAGAATTGTTCAGATCACTGATGGGAGTTCAGTTGACTTTTTTTTTGTTACTATAGTGATCTTCTGAGTGGCGGATCCTTCTATAGGTGACAGCTGCCTAAGGCGGCATCCACAGGGAGGGGCGGGGCACGATAAAAATCAAACATAAGAGAAATGTTGGAATGGAGTGTATGTGGAGGGGATTAAGGAGGAGACAAAATTTGCACATTCTGTTCTCTTGTTTGGGGGTGGGGGGGTTGAATGTGCTAGGTTTGGCACTGTTTGTTACTAATTATTATTGTAAGTTAGCTAAGTTGTTGTGTTGGTTTCTTGTTAGAAATAAATGCAATAAATAAGAAAATGTATTATTATCATTATGTAGTGTAGATATAATCATATAATATAGAATATTTTTGCTTTAGGGGGGTGGGGGGGCAGGGGAAGCTTGCCCAGGGCGCCAAACGTGCTAGGTCCGGCCCTGGATATACTTCACTCAGTATATAATAAGCATGTCTCAATCAAACCTTTCCCCGACCACACCCACTCTTTTTTTCTCCAATTGTGCTAGGTCCGGTACTGTTTGTAATTTATAATTCTTGTTTGTTAGCTAAGTTGTTGTGTTGATTTCTTGTTAGTAAATGCAGTAAATTAAAAACTATTATCATTGTTATTACTATTATAGTCGATACATAATATATAAAAGATAATCATTTTGTCCTGGGGGGCAGGCAGGGGAAGTTTGCCCAGGGCACCAAACGTGCTGGGTCCGGCCCTGGATCTGCTCCACTCACTATCTAATAAGCATGTATCAATCAAACCTTTCCCCGACCACGCCCACTCTTTTGTGTTTGCACAGTTTGTGATTATTCAGGAAATTTGAAAATAGCTCAACACATAACATTTTGCAAAACAAGAATGCAAGAGAGACCTGGTGCTTTATCCACTTTCATAACCCTAAAGTCTCTTTTTGTTCAGGATATTGCTCACATTGTGATGCACCCCTCGAAGTAAACTTGCTCTGCTCTTCATCCCAGCCGTGCATGTACTCTGTATTTAGCTTAATTCTCTTATCTGAGCTGTGTGATCTCACCTGAGAGTGAAAACATGTGAGGAAGCTAAGCCTTTACTCAAAACAGCCCGTGTCCTCCACAGCATCGTGGTGCATGGCTTTTAGCAGGCTGCACATTGTTATATATACAGGGACTGTATTGTATTCGCAGGGATTGTCTCAAAGATGATCTCCATTGTGAAATCAGACCTATTTCACCTTGAGCTATTTTGGCTTTCAATACCCTAATTTCCTCTAAGGTCCCTGGGCTATTTTTCTACTCTGTGGGATTGAGTAGCTTTATCCCAGCAGTCATAGAAACAGAACAGAACATCAGGAACAAAAAACCCAAACGGCAACATACTGCATGTGCTGTTTGTTGCTATTGTTGCAGTTTTACATATGTAGTTTTTTGGCCATTAACGACAAATGTCCTCTCATCTCAGTCTTAAATTGACTGACCTTGTCAATGAAGGTAGCAAAGCGGTTGTTCAGGGTCTTGATCTGCTCCTTCTCCTGGGTGCGGACTGCCTGGATGTTGGGGTCAATCTCCAGGTTCAGGGGGGCCAGCAGGCTCTTGTTCACGGTCACCGCTGTGATTGGGGCTGCCATACCATTGGCCATGCCACCTCCCATGCCACCTCCAATACCTCCACCAAAGCCAATATAGCCAAACTCCACTCCACCTCCTCTTTGCCCAGACCCCCCAGCAATATACCCACCGGCCACTTTAAACCCCCCAGCACCCACAGCAGCACCACTGCTGCCCACTCCTCCATAGGAGCTGCGGACAGCGTAGCTCTGCCTGCCACTGCCCACACCAGAGCCACCGTAACCGGAGAATGAGCGGCTGCTGTAGCCTTGGGATGGGCCCCTGGAGGAGGACACAGTAGAATAGCTGGTGGTCTTCATGGCTCTGACAGACATGGTCACAGAGGGAGCCTGTAGCACAGAGGTGGTGTGAGAGGAGAGACTCTGCTGAGGGAAGGAGAACCAGGCAGATAGACCCTCCCCGGTCCCTGGTGCTATTTATCAGAGCAGGGGAGGGACCCTGCTGAGGTGCGATTGGCTGGTGTCCTCGGCAGGGGAGTGAAGGATGAGGGAGGGAGGGGGGGGGGGGGGGGGGGGGGGGGGGGGGGGATGTCAGGGAAGAAAATCGCCTCGTGTTACACATTTACTGTGTGTTGGACAGAGCACAAGAATTACATAATAGTCACTCTGCCAGTTTCTATAAAACTACTGCAGAAACACTGGAAGGCTCTCACCAGGCTTTTTATTCATGAAATGACATTTTCCAGTCTTACAACATTGCTTTACATCACGGTGAGAAACACTCCCAGCCTATTCTGCATCCATAGAAATACACTGTACTTCAGAGTCTACATCTTATTTCTATCATCAGTACACAAACGTGCACACACACACACACACAACAACAACACAAGACTATTAAGTCAACCCTTGGGTATAATGAATAATTTTATGACCTCCTCCTGTACTTTACAACAGTTCTCATAGACGTGACATATTGCAGAGTAAATTGTGGTTGCCCAGTGTGATGTGCTTTATGTGTTTGTGCAGTGACTGTGTGTCTCATAATTGTGGGAGAACCAGATTTATCCACTGACTTTATTCTGCTATCGATGGCAGGCGTGTTGCAACAAATACCTGCATTAAACTCAAAAATGATTGAAAACGGAAAAAAAAGGTAAGTAGACTTCTACACACAGTAGCATCTAGAACGTCAAGTTAAAAGCCTGTGTTTAAAGTCTGCACATTGCACAGTTGTAAGGTGCAGTGTGTCGGATGTTGTCATTATCAGCTGTGATCAATGGACCAAACCAGGCAAATTGACACTCACACGCAAGGACTATTGATGAGCATTCCTTCCATATCAGCCTGGTGAAGCGCAAACAGTGTCTTTGTCTCTTACCCTGGACCGCACCTTACTCTTTAACATCTCTACCCACCCATAAAAAGACAACATAAAACTACTGAGACTGCACATCCCAGATAGATAGATAGATAGATAGATAGATAGATAGATAGATGTTTTTGTGTACCTTTGTTTCCATAGTAAGGCCTTATCATATCATTTCATGAACCCAACCGCCATCTCATTCTGTGGAAATCATGATTCATTTGATGCTTGGCAGATTTATGACTCATGATCTTTTCTGAGCGATTCGATGACTGTTGCCTAATTTTTAACAGTATAAACCCCTTGCTCCCTCAACGAGCATTTTCACCACACCCCTCCTCCTTTTGTTTCAAGGTTTTTGGAAAGAAAGAAAAAACTCCCACAGTACTGTGTTGTGGAAACTAAACATGAAACAGCAAAGGGGGCATATGTTGTGGAAAGTGCATCTTAACAACCTGAGAGGGACTTCCAGGCTTTGGACCGATCAAAAAGTGCATGTTTTGCTTGGCTCCTCTCAAACAGTGACGTGACTCTTCACAATGGAGCTGCTGTGCTAAACTTGGAGGCGACCATATATGTACAAGTCAACCAGTTTTTGTTGTTTCATTAACTCAGCCTCTCCAACAAACACACCAGCCAATGAACAAAGCTGTATTTATTTCCCCATGACTCAAACAGAATTAAATTGAATCTCCTGGCCCTGGATATACTTCTGATAAGCTAATTCCTCATTCTTTGTGCATGAGACAAAGATGGTAATTTAAGAAGCTACTCCGCTGACCTTGAGTCTCTTAAGAGGCCAGTGATGTCTTGGTTTGTACGAAGCTGCTATATGACACATCAAGTGAGGAATGTGCTGAGAGAAACACATACATGCTACAAGACAGAGGGGTGGGACGGAGAGAAAAGATGAGCAAGTGGGGGGGCATGAGAAGACAATTAGCAAAGATAAGAAACAATCCTATTTCACAAGGAATGACAGATTGAGATGTTCAGTGAGAGTGGGCTGTGAATCATAATGGTGTGCAGTAATATTAAGCAGGGCTGCAGGCTATGGCAAAGGTGATGACATCGCTCCTGCATGCATCTTTATAATGGTAATGGTGATAATAATAACATAATGGACTTTATGCATGCAGTGCTTTCTGAACAATATAAAAAATCCAACATTAAACTCAAGTTAAAGGCTGCAGTTGAGGGAAAAGTCATAAAAACAGAACAGGAAAATGCAGAAAACAAGTTAAAGGGAAAGACAAATACTATAAAAGCCTGTCCGTAAGAATGTTTTTTAAGAGGTGATGGACGACGGTCATAAAGCTGTACTTCACTGTGATGTGAAGGACCCTGCCAAGCCCTCAATACTATCAGTTAAATCAGTTATAAAACTCACTTCCTGCTTCGCCCTGTGATTCCTGTTCAAACAGATAGTCTCCAGCACAGGCATGAAGAAAATCTACAGGACACGGTGCATGGAGTTTAACAATGGGAGCACACATGAACTCTCTGTAACAAGTCAGGGAGAAAAGGTACAGAACATGCAGTTCTGTAAGCTTCCTAACTCTTTTCTCATTCCAGTGTGTTTATAGGCTTTGAGACTTATGCCCCCTAGTGTCGGAAGGATGGAGGTGTAAATTTGCAGTTTAGGAATTGCAGAGGAGGAGTGGCATGATGTGGTCACATGTTATCATCACTGTTCCTCACTCACTATGAGCTTATCTGCTGTATGAAACTTGATCCATACAAGAGGATGCTGCTGATTTGTTAACCACGCTAGAGGTATGACTCTAGGGGTGGCAATGTTAGTCAGTCCGTCCACTGCTTTGGTCCAGATGGAACATTTTTAGACTATTAGATGGATTGCAGGGAAAACATTCACAGTCCACATGGATATAACCATTTGATTTTGGACTTTTGGCCCCCCGAGGTTTTCTCTAGGGCCCCAATGAGGTCTACATTTGTGATTCAGACCAGCAGCAACCTCCCGGGCTGAAAAATGAAGTCAACACTGAAGTGACGAAAACTGTGGTTCTTTAGTGGCCAATTGAGGCTGGCTCCAAAAGCCAGTCAATTCCCATGGACCTTCATGTGAAAATGCCCAACGCCAGAAGTAATATAAACATGTTTACAGCCTGGTACAAAAAACGGTTTTGACTTCTATAGGTAAATTAAAGATTCATGACAAATGTACGAAGGGTGAATATTAATATGCTATAACTCATCTGTGTACATTTTATTAAGGCTTAAAGTTACACATAATTAAGGGCGTGGCAGCTTTGAGTGACAGCCTAAATCTGATGCAGGGGGCTAACTAGCATGTCATATTTTGAGGTGTCCAGCCACTGACCAAGTATCAGTATTTGATGAGTTGGGAGAGAGAATGTGTTGCGTCTGCAGATACTGCAGATAAAGTCCTCGGGCTCCCAGTCAGATACAGCCCTGGCTCCACACCAGCTCCACCCTCCTGTCCAAATATGTTCACCTCTGGCTCCAAGATGGTGACGGCCAAAATGCAAAACAGGAGCCCACAAGCTAATGGGTGACATCATGGTGGATGGTGGCTATGTTACTTTTATACAGTCCGTGGATTCAGAGTGAGTGTCTTGACTTCTTAAAGGAAATGGCCACTTTAGAATGAAAATACAGACAGTACTTACTGACCCTCATGCCAACAAGAAGTCAGTGTAGTTTTTTAATGCACAAAACTCGTTCGGGGTATCGGAGGTTAACACCTAGCCGGAATAACAGCTACACTTGAAGTGCATGGAACCCACATTTTGAAAATGTAATAAAACTCCGCTAATGCATTTCAAAAACGTCAGAACGGCTCGTCCATCGTAATCCAAGTGGCCTGAATCCGCGGCATGCAAAATTGACAATTGAAAATACGTAATTTACTCCACTTTTATAGCATAATTTCTCACCGTGGTCAGTTAGCCTGCGTGTTGCGTTTACATGGCAACTCGCGCGAGACTAGCTGATGGCTAGTCGTGGTGCTAGTTCTCGAGTCTCGCGCAAGTTGCCATGTAAACACAGCACTCCTACAGGGCAGGCTAACTGACCACGGTGAGAAATTATGCTATAAATGTGGAGTAAAGGATGACCATTTCCTTAAATGGAGAATAAATGCAATGAAGTCAGGTTTTATCGAGGAAATTTCAGTTTTCCCTAAACTTTGCATCAGGACCAAGTACTTGCAAAACAGCCATTCCCTTCAAACTCAGCTGCACTTTGTATTAAGTACTAATTAGCAAATGTTACCATGTTAACAGACTAAATTAAGATGGTGAACATGGTATACCTGCTCAATATCAGCATGTTAGCATTGTTTTTAGGAGCATGTTAGCATGCTGATTTTAGCATTTAGCTCAAAGAAATACTTTGCAGAAATAAATGATCTGTGCTTCTGTTCATACTACATGTGCTTTGTTGCATATCAAAGCTGTAAAAGGATACAGTGTGTCCTGAGTTGCTTAGCTTTTCACAAATTTGACATATATTCATGTCGGCTGACTTTACTATTCTTAAAAAAAATAAATCTCACATTTACTACATACAGATTTTTCCCTATTGTGTTAGGAAGAAACAGTTTTACTTCCTTAATGAAACTAATCATTTGTGTCCACGTGAGAAAAGGGAGTATAAGTGACTCAGCCGTAACAGCTCTTACTCACTGCTCCTTTTATGTCTTCCTGTGAAATGTCTTTGCTCTAGAAATGGACATGACATCCCGCAGAGAAAATGTCTCTTAGTCGACACATTTCGCTAACCTCTGATGCGTGACCCCAACGCTTTGCAGACACTCTTGGCCATTAAAACTAGAATACTGATACAGATTTTAAAAACTGCCTCTTTTGTTAACTTTTGAGCATCTTGTGTGAGTCAATAAGGGCGTGATCAAGAGAGGGAGGGAAGATGTAAGAAAGTAAGCGTGTAAGTGTGTATCACATTCACATGCATGTCCACATTCCTTCTGCATCTGTCAGAGTGCACACAATCATATGCATAAACATGCATATGCATCTATGCAAATGCATACTTTAACTTTGTATATAAGCGCACGGGAGCTTCCATTCTGCACTGCAGCTGGGCAACAGGAAACCAATGAGAGAGAGGGAGGGAAGTGGAGTGGAGTCATTCAAGGCAACGCCAGGCTGAGAGCGGTAATAATCTGAGAGTTGTCCAAGATTTGTGAAGCTCATAAACTCATGTAGTTGTTTCCAGATTCCTGTTGTGTGACTATGACTCACAGACTCCGGCTTCTCTTCTTTTCCTCTGCTCTTTTTCTTTCTTATCAGGGAAAGAAGTGTTAAAGTTAATGAAATAAAATCTGGGGAGTTATCAGTCACCAAAAAAAAATCCTCATATAGAAACATGCATGGTGTAAACATGAAACAAAGATCTCTTTATTTAAAAGCAGGGGTATGTGCTACAAATACACAGTATACTAAATATGTTATATAAAACTACTGGTCAAGGTGTGTTTTCTTGTTTTGCGTGTGTGTATGTATGTGTGTGTGTCTACGTGGTTCCTGGCGGGCAGGGTGAATTGTTGCCAACACACATTCAAACAAACAGACAGTGAAGAGACTGTCATGAGGTATGAGTCATGCTGATTTAATTCATCGTTCCTCTTTATATATGCCTGTCCTTGTCACAGTTCAGATTAATCAGTGCTTCCTCTGCTCTTTGCTCTCTATATGCTGTTTTTCCTTCTCTTGCTCAAAGAGATTAGTCAAGAAATGAACAGCAAGGGGCTGGTGTGAAGTGTGAGAAACACTGAAACTTGATCAACCATGAAGGTGAGGTACGATCAGGAATGAAAAGAACTGGGTTGTATGAAGCTCAGGAGGCTGTTTGAGCCTTTGCCAGTGTCCCCTGGGGCAGTTCAAGTTTTTGTTATCCAGTTCTCTGGGGCCCAGTGTGAAAATCCGCCCTGACCACAACTTCAGCTTCTATTAAACTTAAATGTGCTTTTCCAAGGTCCTGCCAGTACAATGCATTTGCAGCTTGGTTTTTAGGGAAAATGATCCAGTTTCTTTCTTGTTTTATGACAGTGTTTTGCAGTTTTCTGCCAGTTATATTATAGTTCCTAAAGGCAGGGTTCGGGAGTCGTGAACTACTACATTTTACAGTAGTTTGCTGAAGCTCAGCTACATTCATTTGCATAGTGATTCAAGTTTAAATATTTTTTAACATTTTTTGTGTAGTTAACTACTGAAACTAAACAGTTCTGGTCCACAAGAGGAAAGGAATTATCTATTGATTTTTATTTCACCATTGATTTTCTACTTTAACTGATCACCCTTTGATCACACCCAGTCAGCAGTATTGATCATTGCTATTTATTAACAAATGTTCAGAGAAGGTGTTGCATCTGTTACTTTAGAAGTTACCTGGCTAACTGAGTGATCCTGCTTGGTGCAATACCACCTGGACTCTAGTTTGGGAATACAAGTGTCTGACTGATGGACAATGTATACAAAACCAAAGCTGACATTCCTTCACTTTCCCATGATTTTGTTTTTTGGTTCATGTATAACCTGTGAACAAGTTGGCATTTTTTGCAATAAACTCAGTTGAGTGGTATTTTATGCTGGCATGTGGCTTTTGTATTATATTTTGTCGAAATGTTGTATCATATCCTCCTGAGACCTGAACTTTTGTTTGGTATATATTCTTAATTTCTCCTAGCTATTTGGGATCAGCAGGACCTGATAAGTATTAAAAAACAAAAAAACAAAACATTGTCAACGATAATTAAGTCCCAGTGTCCTCAAACGAGGCAACAATGAAGTCCCAATGTCTTCAAACTAGTGCTTCCTAGTTAACTGTGTCTTCGCTTGTTACCGTTGCTAACATTGGTAGAACTTGTTGACGCATCAAACGACAAACATTATTAAACAAAAACAAACAAGTTTCAACCATACCACTTAATCAGGTTTTGTGTCGGGATCAGCTGCAGACTGACTTGGCAGAGATGGCTGCCATCTTGTTTAGTGTCTGGATTAGTGTATTGCGCTCTTACTACCACTAGGTGGCAAAAAAAGTGTCCACGAATGAGGACAACAGGTCTGAATTTTTAGTAGAATAAACCCAAAATGTGATGGGACACATTCTCTCTCCAACCTCATCACATATTGACGTTTTGGTCATGGACTTTCCATGTCCACATACGACGTGCAAGGTACCCTGAATACGTTGACGTTCTGGGACACTGTGTCAAGTTCTCTACTTTTAAGATACACTTGTGTTTTCACAGGAAATTTAACGTTTACATACAGTCTACATACATACATAAACGCACTAAGTTGGTATAACACCGCGAATTGACGTTATTTTTTCCTTCAACAACAAAGACACATGGTTGAGTTTAGGCAACAAAAGCACGTGGTTAGGAGAAAAGAACAGGGTTTGACTTTATAATCTTACAGGACACAAACACTGCTCTCTTGGGTGAGGGTCGGTGTTGTTGGACTCATCCACCATCCCTCCCGCCCAACCCACTCGAACTTTCGCCGCCTTAACTTTTGTCTTCTTCCTGCCATGTTTCCGCCTGACAGCAGCTGGCCTCGAATCATGCTGACGTTATAGGACGCCTTTTTGGTTTCTGACGCTGCAAGTCTCTGCCCAAGTGCCAGATTTCAGCGACTTTGGAGTGAGGTCGTATGTAGGAAGCACCATGTGTTACAGTTTTGTTTGTATGAAAAGTGCTATACAAATAAAGTCTGATTGAGTGATAGATTGATTCATCAGTCAATTTGATTATTTTTTCCAAAGTAGCTTGAACTACTTTTCCTAGGTAGCTTTAGTGAACCAAACTAGATTTCTTCCTCGAGTAGCTTTGTTGTAATTCACCTTCTTCCAGTGGGAGGTAATTGGCGGTTGCAAACTATATGCTTTGACTTGGCTGCTGACAAAACACGTAATTTTGAGATAAAAGCTACATTTCTTATGATTATACATTGACCACTACATTGTTTTGTGATTGCATTTTTCCCCCGTGTGGTTCACAAAGAATCAACTTAAAAAGAGCACTGCATACTGAGATATCACAGGTAGTTCCCATGACACGCCAGATAAGGCCTAAAAGATAACTGTTCTCATCAACAGCTGATTTGAGAAAGATAATCGCCTACAGTATGATTGGTGAATGAGGGCAGCCTTTCTTTCCTTTGATTGTGTTCTGAACAATGTGCTATTGGCTTACTTTCTTTCTTTAGGCATCTCCTCTGTTCTCGAGTCTTCTGGGTATATTAAAGCTTGGGTGTCCTTAGGTTTCCTTTGACAGTGTGGCATATTCATTGCTCATGCTTTTCACCCTTTTGTCTGTGTTGAAATGTGATTGTGATTGTGCTTGGACATCAGGGTATCTGTTCAGTTTTTACTATCTTTCTGATTGCAGCTGCTTGAAGACACATTTCAATGGCACTTTTTCATTTTGCACTTGAAGAGTATAAACCAGTAAATGAATATGGCCTCCCCTCCCCCTCTGTTTCAACTGCAGCTGAATGAATCAGTGCTGCAGCTGCAACACAGTATCTCACTGTTGGTTTAGTCTAGATAGGAAGGTAGTCAAAATCAGTTTATTTTGGAACATGGCTGACCACAAACTTAGAAACTATGCAGCAAATGGTACCATTATGCCTTTTATGGGCAAACCAAAGGAATTTGGTTCCATGCTTTACAGAATAAACCTCATTTTGGAAAAGAGTATTCTACCCTTTAACTTTAAGTTTTAGTTATACTCCAGCTTTCATTGTTGGAGCATGTGCTTTACCCTGGACAGCATGTCTGTTACTGCTTTCTTTCATTTGTTGTAAACTGTGAAATAAACTGATTTGCTGTCTGTTCAAAGGTGAATGCTCTTGTGTGTTTTCTCGACAGAAAAATACCTCGTACATTTCCTTGGAGACAGAAAATACATTGTTAAAAAAAAGGGAACATGTGGGTGAATGAGAGCACAAGAGAGCAGGGAGGGGGAGCAGGAAAGGAGGACTGGGGCGATGTTAAAGTGGGCAGGGTCTGAGAGACCAGCTGTGATTGAGGGAGAGCAGCAGGAGTATAAGTTCTCAACTTCCCCTTGCCAGCGTCACTTTCCAAGCCGGCCAGCAGTGAGTCTCCACGTCTCATTTTTCACCTCATTCTCTGTCGTGCCTAAACTTCTCCAAGATGAGCTACAGGCCATCCCATGTCTCGATGACCCGCTCCACACCCCAGTATCGTTCTTTCAGCGTTCATGGTGGTCCTGGTGCAGTAGACCGCAGCCGCATTTCCTCTGCCTCCACATCTTTCCTGCGGTCCAGTGCCCCGATCTCTTCCTCCTCTGCCTTCAGGGTGAGCAGTGGAGTGGGTAGTGGCATGGGCTCAGGTTTTGGTGGTGCTGGTGCATCCATGGCGACTGGTGGTGGTGCTGGTGCTGGTGCCGGTGCTGGGATCATGGGCAATGAGAGGGGAGCCATGCAGAACCTGAACGACCGCCTGGCCAACTACCTGGAGACGGTGAGAAACCTGGAGCAGGCCAACAAGGACCTGGAGATGAAGATCAAGGAGGCTCTGGAGAGGGGAGGGCCCGACATGAGAGACTACAGCAAGTATGAGCCCATCATAGAAGATCTGCGCAGACAGGTAAGCATGACAATTAATAATAATCATTAAAATGAAAAGGGAGAAGCTGAGTATGAAACATTGAAATTTGGGAAGCTGAGGTTGCTGGTTGTTTGATACTGTGAAGTGAGACACAATGAGAGAAGTGAGGTAATGTAAAATGCTCCAGAAGCGCTTGATGGGGCCTCTACTCTACTATCAATGAGTGCATGTGATGGCACTCATCATCACAGACAATGTGTTAGATGTAGATGTAATTTATCTAATGCCTGACACTACCCAACATTGCAAATTAAAATTTAGAGTGCTTTTGCTGAGTTGAGCCACATTTCTTTTGTAGCCGATCAAATTTCACTCAACAGAATGAAGGGTGTGGTTGCTAAGCTCTAACCCTCCCCCATAAAACTAGTTTGTGCCACAAACTGGTGGGAACTTCCTCTGATGAATCACAAGCACGCGGGCATCATCATGAGAGACAGACTGAAAAGCTCTCAGACAAGCATTTCCAAATGGTCCTGCTTGCAAATGATTCTACAGGCAGTCTCTGGTGTAGGAGGGCCTCAATGTGAAACAGATGTGTGGTAATGACACACACACACACAAAGGATTTCGGACTGCCAGCGTGAGTGTGTGTGCACACACAGATGCGTGTGAGCACACTGGTTGGATAACAATCAGCTCCAGTCTACAGAGTCAAATGTCACATTCTTCTACAGACCCCAGATCTTCAGTGTCACAGAATGACACATTGATGGTGGCACTTTGTCTCTCTCGACACATAAAGGCACAAGTATTTCCCCTTTTCCTCTGAGGCAGTTTACACACAAGAGAGTATAAACACACTAACACACTCACGCACAAGGAATTTTTGCAGCCTCTGCACACATAAGCACATACAGTGATATATACAAAGACAATTACAGACGGAGACAGTGCAGCTGGGTGAAAACTGGAGAGAGAAAAAATCTCTGTGTATGAGTTATTCAGACAGGAAGTCCATTTTTCCAACAATGCTAAAACAAACCAGATTCTGTTTTGGCACGGGCACATCCTCTTTTCCTGTCCTTCAGTTTGTGGTTCCTCTTTTTTACTAAATGTTACTATGGATTCAATCATGTTGTGGCCCTGGTGTGTAACTTGACTCTGGGGGTTTCTATTGTTACATAAGGGAAAATGTGATTCAAATCATGTGTGTAAATCTGTAGCTGTGTGAAATATTACTATCTCATAGCTCATAATAATTGGAGCACTGTAGAAAGAGGCTTATGGTTAAACAACTGTGTTCTTTCTAACCAGCAAAAACACTTAAATGAAAACTTTTTGTGCAGATCTTCGACAAGATTGTGGACAACGCTCGTTTTGTGCTCCAGATCGACAATGCCCGTCTTGCTGCCGATGACTTCAAAGTGAAGTATGTTGTTCTAAACTGAATCCCAGAGTCATTTGTGTTGTTTTATATATTAAGCTCAAACATCCTGTTCAAAGGCAGACATGCTTTGGCATCAGAAGTTATAGACTTGTGCAGAGTTTGTACAGTGTGTGGTCTAAAATCTAGAATATTTGATAGAATAGGATTTCAGCAACAGCAGGTTTAAATCTGAAACACTTCTTTGAAACCTCAGTCATGCCAGGACAGGGATGGTTCACTAAACAGACCTACTGGTCACAGGCCCAGGGGCCCAAAGAGACATTTGCAAGTCAAGGTCAGGCTAGGCCATGCCAGCCCCCCACCCCAATCCTTCACCTGCAAAATGTCCCTCAAATAAGCATGTACCAACCAGGAAGACACTCAAAATGACCACAAAGAGATGCAAAGGAACGGAGATACAAAATGACAATAGCAAAAGAGCAACGTAGTGAAGCAAATTGACAACAGAGGCATACAAAACAACCGCAAGACAAAACCAAACCACAAAAAGACACATATTGACTACAAAAATCTGGCAAAAACAACCCAAAGTCTGCGTGTCTTGCTCCTGAGTAGGAGAGGTGGTGGGGCCTTTTGCATATCTGCGCCCAAGGGGCCCATTGTCTCATGATCCGCCCATGATGCCGTATTGTAACTTTATACTACACAGCACTGTGTAAATACAAGCCAATTGTGTCTGTAATAGAGTTTCTGTCTGCGCACTCCCACAGGTTTGACAACGAGTTGGCAATCCGTCAGTCTGTGGAGGCCGACATTGCTGGGCTGAAGAAAGTCATAGACGACACCAACATGACCAGGATGAACATCGAGAGTGAGATCGAAGCTGTGAAGGAGGAGCTCGCCTTCCTAAAGAGGAACCATGAGAATGTGAGTTTGCAGTGCATCCAGTCGTGAATGACTCCACATCGTGAATGTGTTTGTTCATGACTCTCTTTCTGCCGGTCCAATAGGAGGTGATGGAGCTAAGGAATCAGATCTCCCAATCAGGCGTGCAAGTGGACGTCGACGCCCCCAAAGGTCAGGACCTGGCCCAGATCATGGAGGACATGAGGGGTAATTATGAGAAGATTGCCGTGAAGAATGCAGAGGAACTCAAACGGTGGCATGAAAACCAGGTGATGCAGTGTGAAAAAGGGTCATTTATATATACACGTACAGCAATTATCCCATTTGCTGACTAACTAACAACCTTTCCACTTGTCCATGTCAGATTTCGGATGTGCAGGTGGAGGTATCACAGAACACAGAAGCTCTCCAGGGAGCCCAAATGGAGAGGGGTGACTTATCCAGACAGATACAGACTCTGGAAATTGAACTTGCATCCCAACAAAGCTTAGTAAGCATGCATTTTACAAACATGTGTTTCATATTCTCTTTTTAAATATTAACATTATTAGCCTCTAAACTCGTGTTGCAATATTCTGCATTCTTTAAAATACCATGATCTTAACATAACGCCCACTCCAAATTTTTGTCATACCATTTTATAAAGCAGCAAATATTTCCCAAGTAATCTTTTTCACAAAGGTTGGAACTTTCCCATGTTTTCCTAAATTAGAAAAAAAAACATCTTGGGCACACTCTTGACTCCTCCTTTTCTTATCCCTTATCAGAAAGCCTCCTTAGAGGACACACTACGCAACACAGAGCAACGAAACAACATGGAGATGGACAAGTACAACAACATTATTATCCGTCTGGAGGAGGAGCTGACCAACTTGCGTGCAAACATCCAGCAGCAGACCCACGAGTATGAGGTGCTGCTCAACATGAAGATGAAACTGGAGGCTGAGATTGCCACTTACAAGAGCCTGCTGGATGGTGGAGACTTCAAGTAAGATTTAGGTGGAGGAGAAAAAAACAGATCGAAGCAAGGTGTTGATGGTGGTGGAGGTGAATACTTCAGTCACTTGTTATCATGGTTTGCATGGTCACGTACATCTACATCATGAAGTGGGGCACAGTCAGTTGACATGACCAGTTCAGCATGAATATCTTGAAAGTCAAGTTGTTTCATTTGTGTTTTGTACAGGCTCCAGGACGCACTGGATGAGCTGGCGGCCACAAGCTAATTTGGAACAAAGAATCTGGGACCAGCCCAACAATGAAAACAGAAAAACCCACAACTATCCATTATGGAAAAAAAATCCATGCCGGGCCAATTAACTAAAGCCAAATTGAACCAAGATCACATACTGTGTAAACCATAAATGATTTAAGCAGTATTGAATAAAGGCATTCGGCCACACCGCAGTAACACAGGCAGGGCCATTTGAAAAGAAACCACTGCCTGACCTGAAAGCAAAATAAAACCACTTGTTGACCCACATTCGTGACTCTTGTGCATTTGTTATCATTACGCAGTGTAAGAATTTGCATGTTATGTTTTGTGATAAGCTGTTGTCACTTTAATTGCATTGCAATAGCCCTCACTGATTGAAAATCATAAAGGAATTACATGTTTTTAATCAACAGATGTTTATATAATTTTTGTTGACAAAATAACCAAAACCCAAAACATGAATGTCTGTTAAATTATATAACTGTATTGCTGCCTAAATTATGAAAAAAAAAGGACGTCAGCTATCAGTGTTTGCTGAGTCTGCCATGCACACCTTCAGGATGTTTAAAGCTGCCTTAGTTGATGTTGGACCACTGGAGGGCGGAAGAGCAGAACAAGCCAGAAATATTTGTGTGGTATGTTGTTAACTACCAAACACATTCAGCAAACATATGGTAATGTCTTTCCATTTGAGTCATGTTCCCGGTCAAGTGAAAAATGTGCATTATCATCTGACCTTTTAGCTCTGCTTTGGTCTCAATCAACTCCTCTTGTTAGCAGCTTTAATAGACTGGTTTATAATATGAAGAATGTTATTTAACATTACGTGTAGACCCATATTTATGTTTTAATGTATTCATTTTAACCCTATCCAATTATTTAAAAAAGAAAAACAAAACACACATTCTCCACAGTGGAAAGTAAGTAATACTGCTAAAATCTTCAGATTGTACTTTAGTTGAATATAAAGTATTGCTGCTTAAACTTACATCTCAAACGTTTTTACTCCACTGCACTCATGTGACAGCTGCAGTCACTAGTTTCCAGAGTGAGATTTTACATAAAAATCATATGATAAACTTGTAAAATGTGAAGCATTGTTGTAGATTAACTATGCTACAGTATATAAAATTGTAGAATTAGCATCAAGTTTAGCTGCTGTAACAATAAAATGCTGCTCATTGGTCCAATGATGATATAACAGTGTGAAAGGGTGTCAAATGAGTCATGTATGAATATGTATCTGCACATACCAAGGTCTGGGCTTGTCCTGGTAATGTTTTGTATCATACAATTCACAATTTCACCACTTTTTTATTAACATTTAAGGCTGCATTACGATTTTTATAGCCTGCTATACAAGTGAAGTAAATGAACAACCTCAGGAGTTACAGTCAGCATTAGTTCATTAACAAACATGGCAGAAAAGGAAAAAGGACGTGTCAGTTTCAGCTGAGCAGATGTGGAGGCTAACAACTAGGGAGGAGACAGGCCCGTGAACGCCGATGCGCGCTCCCGATAATAAACCTATGACGCCTTCATCCGGGAACTACTACAAACTCGTTCTCCAACATGGCGGCGTCAGGTGAGGTTTATGAGGGTGAACGATCTGGGTCGGCTGGGGGGAATTTCAGCGGATTATACCATGATACAGTTTGACATATAAAGTTTTGGGATTGTTAATGCCTCGGTGTGTTGATTGGCGTCGGTGTCCCGCGTGGAAAAATCGCTTCGTGGGTTGTTTTGGCCCGGTAAAGACGTAACTGCTGGAGGAAGGCGAATGAACGAAGCAACGACTTGCATAAACTGAAAATTGAAACGTAGATTTAACGCGGTGTTTTCTTGTCGTATTCGGTATTGTGGTGTTTTGGTTGTCCGCTTTTGGGTTTACACAGTATTGTTTGTGTTGGACATTGTGTGACATGTTGAGAACGGTTGCTAACTGCGTGCAGAGCTGGCACATTGTATGCCCGTGGCGGAGCTCGCCGTGGCGCTCAGAGCAGATAAGCATCGGGCGCAAGCGCGTTTCGTGGAGGAGGGGTTGGGCCGAGAAGTCCGGGCTGCCCGAGGAGTCTCCCCACGTGTGCAGCCCGACTCCCTGGTGTCGGTGTTTGATGAAACGGGGCAGCTGGGCCTGTTGGGACGCATCCTAAACACTTCTCTGGCAGCTTCACAACTTTGTGCCGTCCCATCCGGCCGACCAAGTCTTGCTCCGATGATGGCGCACTTGGATCCTGGCGCTGCGACGTGCACTGCCACTAGGCCCTAAAACCGAGCTAGCTAAGCAGGGATACTTCCCCCGTCAGCACTCCTTTGCTGACTAAGCCCGCATAAGACAAAAGCGATCTGCGTAGATGGCAAACAAGCTGCGTGTTTATGCTAACACTGTCGGCCCTTGTAGCTGTTTCGCTATTGTAGCTTTAGCAGAAGTCAGTGGTGCCAAAAGTTGACGTTACGCAGCTCTTAGCTTGCTAATGTCACATCACTGCGGAGCGCTAAGAAAGCTATAAATCAGCTAATCAACCATTTCTTTGGTTTTAGAGAGCACAAGCAGTCGAAGCCTGTCGATAGTAAACAATGACTTAGCATTATGCAGTGGGAAAGAGTTGTTAAGCGTCTGTGTTGCTCTCTGTATGTGTGCAGGGTTTGTAACGATGTGTGTAAAGAATGTCCTGACAGCTGGGATTTTCACAATAAAGCTCACAGCCAGCTTTGTGGCTCCCCTTTTTCTGCTTCAGACCAAAACAAACCAGACCTGCTCTATGAGTAGAGCTGTGTGAAGCCCCCGTGGACAACTGGCAACTGTTTGCCATTCAGATAGACACTATGAGGAATGTTCTGCAATGGATATATGGCTCATTGATTCAGACTCCCCAAGTGCTTCCTCGAAAATGCAGCAAACATGCAGTTTGGTGGTTTGAACATGTCACACTTATTGCACCCTGCAGTGCCTTCTTGGGGCTGAACAAATAGAGGGGAGGCTTTTCTGACCTGTTGGACAGGTATACCACTCCTTGTGTGTTTGTTATCACTTACACATTGCAGCCCTCTCCCACTACAAATATGTGTTTGTCTGTGCAGAGATGCAGCTGTCCACATGAGTGTAGAGACACGCTCAAACCCAGACTGTTGTTGCGTTGGTGCCACAATGAATGTATCAGAAGTGCAGCATTTCACTGCTGTAATATTTCACAGTAGCTCAAAATAGTAGTTAAATTCTAATGAAAGCTAGTGGAGCAAACTCACTGTTTTGACACTGTGATTATCAGAAATTTACACACCATCTGTAACATCTGCCACTATCTCCAAACTCAATGTCTGTTTTTTTGTTTTTTTTAGCCATCTGTGATTTTCCAAACAGACAGGTTAAATGGAGACATCATTTGGGTGTGGATAAATGCTTTAAAGGCGTCTTTGACAGATACCCCCGTAGACAACAAACCCATGTCCTAGCATCTTTCTTCCACGGCTGACTGCGTACTCTGTGTTCATATTCCATCTAGCTAAGAAGAAGAATAAGAAGGGGAAGACCCTCACCTTGACTGACTTCCTGGCAGAGGACAGCGGAGGCAGCAATGCACCCCCCAGCTACCCAGCCAAGTCCACTAGCTGGGCCGATGAGACTGATGACCTGGACGGAGATGGTGAGCACAAACTGAAATACACACAAAGGCTTTATCTTGCCTACCTTGCATCTGCCTTGCATCTGCCTTGCATTTTTCCATCTAACGGTAGTAAGATCAATATCATCGCTCTATCGCTCTTGTTGTCTCTTAGTTAAATGGGGAGAAATGAGAATAAGAATGAAGAATGCAGTCATTGAATGTAAAACGAGCAACTGTGTTCTTGTTTTATGTGTAAATATGTTGTGGCAAAGCATTTTCAGTCTTTTTTTTTTTCTGAAGGTGTGCAGGAGTAAGAAAAGCTCAGGCAAATTAGTGAGCCATGTAGAGACAGTTTGGTTTTTCTATTCAAATACACTGAGAGTCTGCTGATACGAGGGAGATAGCCACGGCTCTTTAAATGCATGTTACCTAAGATAGCTGTCTATAACCGTGATGCGGTGTTGAATGAATAATACTTTTATATGACCACATGAACCTGAATCTTTACAGTGACACTGGAAACATTAACTACTGTTTTGAAAGGAGTCCACTTACTTGCTTGTGCAGATTGGGGATGGTCGTTTTGAATATTGAATTGTGGCTGGACAGTGTGCATTGAAGCTTTGAATGTTAAATACATCATAAAAACTCCATATCAAACATGCAATAGAGTTGGTCAGATAAATTCATTGATTATTCTATTAGCTATTAACTACTGCTTTCTGGATGGAGTCTCTCATGCATTCTTGCTGACTTTTCAGATTGTACAACTTTGACATATTTCTTTGCATATGTGATTTTGTCAGATTTGTGATGCTGAACCTCACAGTCTAGATTCTGTCTACAAATGCTCACAATGCGCATTTGTATTGTTTTGTCCTTGTAAGAGCAACATATCAAGCTGCACATCATGTGACTGCATGTTGTTGCTAGTTTTTCTAACAGAAGGTCATCCAAAATGGTGCCATTTGTGCACTTATGTGGCATTTGTGGGTAGTTTTAGTCGTGATGCTTAGGTGTATTTATTTTTTGTAATATATCTGATCCAGGGTTTTTGGCTAGCATACTGATAATGGATTCTGTCAATATCTTCCTCACAGAACAATAACGAAAATACACAAGCTAAAAGGGCATGCGGCATGAAAAGGGTTGACATTAAGAAGTAACTATTTGTCACACTTGGTCTTTTTTTTTAATTGAAGTTTGCCATTTGCTGTAGTGTCTCTCGTAGGGTTGGGCGATATCAACTGAGTTGGTATATGATGAGTGAAACACTGCGGTAGATGATGATGATGTCATCGATCCTCCGCCAATCTCGCAAAAATATGCAGAATGCCGTTTTGTCATTTTCTGTCAGCCCTAGTTTCTCGTATGTAATTCGATGTTGAAATGTGACAAATTTCCATGAATATTCGTTGCTGTGAAGTCTTTGTTGCCATATGCTGTTCTGTGTGGTAGAATATGAATTACCAGGTATCAAATGGAAAATAATCTCTTGTTGTTCAGTAAATTGAAAGGCAGTTTTATGTTAGTATTTATTTGAAAATTTCTCTTATGTCATCCCTCCAGTCTCGACCTCGTGGCACACGGAGGAGGATTCGTATCGGGCACCGCCCATTGATCGGTCCATCCTGCCCACAGCGCCTCGCTCAGCTCGTGAACCCGATATTGACCGGTCCCGCCTGCCCCGCAGCCCGCCTTACACGGCTTTCCTGGGCAACCTGCCCTATGATGTCACTGAAGACTCGATCAAAGACTTCTTCCGCGGCTTGGCAGTAGGTGTAACAAGCACACATGCAGTGTAGGGCTCTAACACATAGCACCTGGGAGTTACAGCTACAGCAACTCTTTGTTTTGTAAGGAAACACAAATGGTGAAACTGATGGACAGTTTCAGTTGCAGTCTTTGTTGCTCCTCACGGGAGCTGTAAACACCTAGTTTCACTTACATCTGTAACTTAAATATTTATTTCGTAAGTATTTTAGTCCACACTGACACAATGCCCTTGGGACTGCTGTTGTTGACACACTGCAGGACCAGTGGATTTGTTTAGTAATAAAACAACAGGACACACAGACACAGGTCAACCTTGTTTCTTCTTCTCCCCCCATGTATCCATAGAAAGAGGTTTGTCACACTGGAGAGGGGGGCATCAAAGGAATACTACTGGTTTTATGTTAGTTTCCTTATCTAGCTAGGCATGTTGGAGAAAAAAAACCAATGTTTCACAGATAACACAGATTCCAAAGTCAAGCCAGTTAGTCCTGTTTCAGTAACAGCAAAACCGTTTCAGAGTCGTAAAGCTCTGCTGAAACCCTTTGGACTACTTAGCCAGCACGGTGGTGCATCTGAAAACACCTGCATACATTGTTGGTTATGAAGTCCTCTCATGTCTGCCTCTGATGTTTTCAGTCATAGCAGAGTGTGACCTGTTTCTTAAAATGGTCACAACCTTGGAGGTCAGTTTATGTTAGTGAAATAATTTAGTGGGCTAGTCCTGATGTGTTCATTTTTATTTAGGGTTAGACAATTTGAGACAATACAATTTAGATTGACACTGGTGATGACAATATTTCCATGTATTCTAATGTTAGATATCAGATCTCAGGGTTTACACAAGGTGCTTTTAAGTGCTGGAATTTTTATCGGAAAAAACAAAGTACTAGAATACCTTGAAAATGGTCCCTTTTTTTCAAAGTGCTCTCCTTTCTTCCTTGCCTTGATGTCCCGCCTGACATCTTAGTTTATTTTTATGTCACTCCACTCTAAATACCCTGGCAAAACTTGACATGACTAAAATTAGTGAACCAGCTTTTCACCATGATCCGTTTTCCTTTCTCTTCAGCCGTGCACTGATGTAATAGCTCTGCTGAAAACTGTCTTTATACTAAGATAATATAAACAAGGCTGATACTGCCAAGCCCATGATATAATTAAACAATTTGATTTGGGGAAAATGAGAATTATTGGTGAGACAAAGGTGCAGACTTTTAGCTAACACACACAAACGCTCACCTCTTTGTTGTCTTTTAAACCACTGATGAGTTTGTATGGGTGAACTGTACAGTGCTGGGCCCAGATCAATGCATTTTCTGTTTTTAATGTTATTCTGTCACTCTTCTTATCACCAGATCAGTGCAGTGCGTCTCCCTCGAGAGCCTAGTAACCCAGAGAGGCTCAAGGGCTTTGGCTATGCTGAATTTGATGACGTGGACTCTCTCCTGAGGGCCCTGAGTCTCAGTGAGGAGGTGAGAGGATGCAACAAGAACTTGGTTTTGTGTTTATACATTTTTATTTTAACCCCTGGATCTGAACTAGCATGAGCGTACAACTTACCCCATAGTTGTATTGCACAATAAAATCTTGGCTTAAGATTTAGTCCGTTTCTTTAGTCAGTTTCTTTCTCTCATAAAAATGTATATGAGAGAATGACTACATGTCTTGTCCAATTGTTCATGCCTACAGAACCTGGGAAACCGAAGGATCCGTGTGGATATTGCAGACCAGTCTAATGATAAAGGTACCCTGCTAACTTTTTTTGGCTGTGATTTATTCTGGCCACTATGACTACATTTTTTTTATAGGCATTTAGCTAATGGAAAGATGTCCCTCAATCTCTATATTCTACAATTAAACTAAATATCTCCCCTACTTTTTCCTCACTCCTCAGAGAGAGATAATGGACCTATGGGAGGCCGAGACAGGGGAGGACGGATGTCAGACATGGGTCCTGACAAGACAGACAGTGACTGGAGGGCTCGGCCCAGTGCAGATAACGACGATGGACCTCCCAAGAGAGATGATGCCTTTGGAGAGAGTGAGTCAGAATTGGCTTTGTTTGTTCTTCGACATCCATACTTATTCACACTTGATCCGAGGATAATTGTGTGTGCAGTTTTGGACAGAAGGGACCTATTTCTAAGTATCACTGGTGTCAGTCCTAGTTGAACTTGAAAAAATTGATACTGCATTCATGACCGAGGAGAATATTGGCTGAAACAATTCCCTTCGCAGAATGTTTTCCCCAATTTTGCTTCAGGGTTGTGATAACAGCTTTCAGGTTTCCCCACAGACATAGACCAGACTGGTATTGCGTGATTGCCAAGGCAAAGAGAGAAAAAGGAAAGCGCTGTCACATTAGGAGACAAACAGGAAAATGCCGAAAAGCTGCGAAGTAGCAGGTTAACCAAGCCTTAATTCTGAGATTTGAGACCCATAAGACACATGAATATTCACTGTCAGTATGGAAAATCTCTAAATTGTGCTGGTGACAGTTCGTCCTGATGGATAGCTAACATTAGCTTGAGAGGGAGCATTCTGTATAGCAGCATCAGACCATTGTATCCAACTAAATCTCAGCCTGTAGATTAAAAAGCTGGCTGTTAACAGGTTGATTTTTATACTTAGCTGAGCAATATGTGGTGACAAAACCAAATATACATATTTGATTGAACCAGAAGGTATCATGATCCAGACATCTATAATATCCAGCCAGTGTGTTGGATCATTGAACCATTTTGAGGGAGAAAGCCTGAAGGGACATGATGGTGACCAGCCTTAATTATCAAGGTATTGCAAATGCTCAGCTAAAAGCAAGGTCGCAAAACAGTTTTTAGAAATGTCCATAACATAAATGTTTGTTCATCAAGAAATAAATGCAGACTAACATGTCAAAATTAAAACCCAAACACACATCCGATTGCTTTGAAATCTATCTCAAGGATCTTAGATTTTCTATTCCTCGAAAAGTGGAACAGCCTCGCCGTTTTCTGAAGTACCTATATGTGCCGGTCTGTTTGCTCATCCACAAATGCCTCATAAGTGCATGTTTGAAAATGTATGGCTTTATCGACATGCAGGCCGACCCAGTTGTAAAACACACTAAAGTAATTATCCAAAATTTTGACTTGAAGGTTCTTGTTGATTTTCAGAACTCAGTCACACAAACAGTTCATTTTGGAGGAATTCCAGGTAAAACCATGTCATTACTACAATTCTTGCAGGATCACGGGATCGCTACGAGTCGGATCGTTACAGAGATGGCCCACGGCGGGACAATGACCGCTATGATGGGGGAAGAGACCGCTACCGGGATCGCTATGACGACCGGGACCGCAGAGACTACGATAGAGGTGTGTTGTTGTGCTTGTTTGGACCCTGTGTTGGTATTAAGATCCATGTGGCTGTATCAGCAGCTCTTTGCTTCCTGATCAGAAAACCCCCCAAAGTATTCTTTAACATGCAACATCCTAATCAAGTCATCGGCTGTCATGACTTTAGGGCTGCCCCCTGAAAGTGGGAGATTCAAATTATCAGTCATAGACCCCTCTGTTAACTGAGACAGCTTCAAGTCATTCAGTCGGTGTTTTATTTATTTATTTATTTTTTCGTTGCTAGTCAGTGTACTGTGCAGTGTACTTCTGGCGACATTTTGGTCCCCAGATTTTGCTGCAAGAGTGAGTGCACTTCAGTTATTACACTGCTCTTTGCTGCAGGCAACTGTAGACATGAAACAGCAGCACAGAAAGGCTCTGAGATAACATTATCTTCTCTCCTCTGCTTAGAAGTGGTGAATTTCTCTCTTGCAGCAACTAAACAAGATACAGTTTCTGACTTTTTCTTTGATATCTAGAGTCGGCGATTGTGGCACATGTCTGATCTGTTGTTAGCGCAGTTGGCTTGGTAACTATAATACATGAATTTCGCTGTCACACTGAACGTCCTGCTGAGCCCCATTTGATCTTTATAAATATTTATGAAAACAAAAGAATAATTAAATATTCATTTTGAACGGCCAAATCTGATTTGACCAACATAGTTCTGAGATACAGTCCTCCATGACTCCCTAATTGCTCTGCTGCAGCCTTGATTAATCTTGTATACACCTGTTTATAAGCTTCCATGTTCACCTCTTAACCAGTTGTCTCTCCTGCCTTCCCTCTAGGTTTTGACTCTCGTGGTGGTGGAGGTGGTCGTCGTGCCTTTGGCAGTGGCTTCCGCCGTGACTATGATGACAGTCGGGGTAGCGGTGATCGTTACGGGGATCGGGATCGTTACGGCGACCGTGAGGACCGGTACGAGAGACGGGATGAAAGGCGCGAGGAGAGAGGTGAGAGTTCAGTATACAAATACAGCTTTATTTATAAACCAATCATAATAAAAAGGGTTATATGAGTGTTGATGTTTACATTTGAGGGTGAAGTCATTTAATTAAGTGTAATTACACTTGTTTTTTTAAGAGTACATTTTGACTGTGTTTACAACATCTCCATATTAATATTTATTTTTTTTCCCTCACACCAGCTCCGCAGCAGAGACCCAAGTTGAACCTTAAGCCCCGTAGTGTGCCCAAGGAGGAGGATGGTAGCAGCGGCAACGCCGGTGGTACTTCCCCAGCAGCGGCAGCTCCGAGCTCAGGAAGCAGGGCCTCCTCCATCTTTGGTGCAGCCAAGCCGGTTGACACAGCAGCCAAGGAGAGGGAGGTGGAGGAGAGGCTGAAGAAACAGGAAGAGAGGCTGCAGAGGCAGCTGGAGGAGGACAAAGGACGGGGCCATGACCGAAAGATGCGGGACAGGTCAGGGGATGACAAGTAGGGTCACTATGTAACTTTTGATGAGATGGTGACAGCTCAATCTGTTTAATGAAATATATTGTTTTCAAATCTATTTTGGGAGGATGTTTTTATGCATAAGTGTATTTCAGGAAGATTGTTTTGTAAAGTAGCTGCAAACTCTGCAGCTCTACCTGAAGCTTAAGTCAAGGGTACAAAAATAAAGTTATTTATTGATGTCTATGAATTTTGCCAGAAAAATCACCTGCACTAACATCATATGGCAACAAGAATGTGATTATGTGTGCAGTGGAAGATAGGGATGGGCATCAATTTTCGATTATCGATGATTGATTGTTAAGCCTTTTATCGATCACAAATAATTTTGATCGATAGTCGCAGTGTTTCCCCTACAATGCCTGGCATAGGTCCGGTCCGGCGAGCCGCCGTGCCAACGAGACCCCCCGCCCGGCGAGTCGCCGTGCCAACGAGACCCTTTCGGCAGCTTCCCTTGAGGCCTCTGAAAACACTACGCCATTGAAAGACGGAGGTTTTGCTGAAAACTGAAGCCTGTAACTCTGGCTGGCAACGGTTGTAAACACCCAGGGGTGAACTGAACATGCGCGCCATTCTTCTTCTCTTCGGCCTGGGGGGTTGAGGCTCAAAACTGGGGCAGCTGCGCTCTCTTGCGGCGACAGTCTGCACTGCACGCTTTTGTTTTCTCTCTTTTGAAATACTCGCTTATCAATTAATCAATAATTGATCGTTAATTTTTTTGATGATCGAATAATGAATTTTGATCGTTTGCCCATCCCTAGTGGAAGAGTTTACATGCCTGTTAAAGCTTGTTCTGTCGTTCTCAGGGACCCAAGCTGGCGCAGCGAAGAATCTCATACTGAGCGATCTCGCACAGGAAGTGAGTCTTCACAGCCAGGAAGTACTTCTGGAAGAGGTGAGATACCTTTGCACTAAATTCTTTACAGCTTGCCTTCAGAAATCTGGTTTTTCCTTACAAATCTGAGGTTGTGTAACTTGTTTTTTCAGTCACATCACAATTCAGTCTGTAGTCTTTATGAAACAGAAATCAAAGGCTTTAATTTTGAGTACCTTAAAGATGTTTATCATGTCTTAAAAAATGCTGCCTTCATCTGTACTGGGAGTAACTTACAACATTTTAAGCATACTTCAGGGTCCAAAATTTACGCCTGCTAAAAGCCAATCGTGGGTAGAATTTCTGTTTGGTTAATCTCTAAAGACTATCCACCACACTGGAAGGTAAAAGTTTGTACCAAAATAGTCATGTAATAAAAACTATGCTTCGAGTCTCTACTGTGTTTTTGTGTCATGTTGAGGCGCACTGCTCTGCTGCTCCTCTGCTCTCAGGGTCTCACACGCACACTACAGATGTGTTTTTATGCACGTCTGAATGATGCAGCAAAACTGACCTTCTTGAACACTCCTAGTTTACTGTGCGGTAAACCAGCTTGTTCACCAAACTATCACTTGCCGCCAGTCTGCTGCGAGCTACCGTTGGCAGCATCCATACTTTTGGAAAATAATAAGATGGACGCTCCCTAGCCTGAAGCAAGATGGCAAAGTCTTTATTGCCTCCCACATTGTCAGCGGCAGCACATTACAGCTTCACTCCTCCGATCTTACCAAGCAACCGACCAAGCAATTTGATTGGACTGGAAGCATCCCATGAGTGCTGACGTACAGTATAACAGCACTGGGGCTTTTAACTCTGCATGCAGTTAAAAAAATATATGCTTGGTGGGTAGACTTTTCATCTACCAGTCCCCGTGGTCAGTGAGTCAGAAGGTTAATTTTGGACACTGGCATGCATAAAGAAAACAACTAAGACAAACAAAAAGTGGTGGACATCTTATCAAGTTGTAAAAGCATTTAAAAGATTATCTTCAGTGATGTAAAACCGTAAGCATGAACATGTTGCTCTTTTCATCGACCAGGCTCCCGGTGTCGAGACAGCGAGCGCTCTGGAGAGAATGAGGTTTTCAGTGGGAGAGAAGGCGAGCCCTCCTCCCCTGGGTCCTCCCCCCAGCCCCCATCCAGCGGCTCCACCAAGGAGCCACTGAAGGTGATGCCTGCACCTCCTCCAAAGGAGAACGCCTGGGCCAAGAGAAGTGCGGCCAGCACAGGCTCTAGCGATGGTGATGGACGACCTCCGGTCTCTCCTGTCTCCCCAAGTGGTTCAACTCCTCCCAAGCTCAGGTGAGAACTCAAGTGAGGCATACTGCATGTGAGCAAGCCCCTTCAGGAACACAGAAACACCATTTTAAAAACATTTCACACTGTAAATTAGCTATCAAAACAAACTTGTAGGAAAGCAAAACATTTCATGTGTGTTTTGTAAACTCTTCCCTGACTGTTCTTTCTTTCTCTTTGTCTCCCCAAGTTCTGCAGATGAAAGAGGATCTGATAAAGGTAAGGCCTGCTGATGAGTGGGGATTTTTTCCAAACCAAACCTCAGAGTAGACTATGAATAAAATTGAACAAACTTTAGCAACTATAGAAGGACTCAATCAAAAACAAAGAAAAGACATCAGTGTATTCAAACAAAAACACTTGCATACATCTGCAAAAAAATGATTATTTAGACTTTGAATTTCGACAATGTGACAGGCTCATTAGCCGACCTGTGAGACTATAAGGGTCACTACACACAAAACAAAAAATGGTGGATGGACTTAAATGAGAGAGCTTTGCTGTTCTAATGGGGGCAAAAATGCTAAGTTTGGGACCAGTAAAAAAGGCCATGTTGTTTTCTTAATCAAATGGTTTGTCTGTATGGTGGCCAATTTGGGACATCTCAGACTCTTATCAAGCTCTGCTCTTGGCTCAGCTTTCTACAACCTAGGCTGCTTTTTGGCTCATCTGTGCTTTAAGCTAAACATGTAGTATGGTGCCATTGTAACGCTAGCACTGACCTTGAAACTGATTGGAACTCAGTCGTTTGTTGTAGAGACGTACCAAAGTTTTGACCTCTTATTTGGCAGTCCATCCAATAGTTTTTGAGATTTTTAACTCTAGACCACAGTTGTTTGACTTACAGACTAACTGGCACTACCATCTGTCGAGCTTCCATGCTGGCCTGGCTAAAAAGTAAAAGGGTAATATCTAAACATCCGACAGTCATCCCATAAAATGTAAGTGTCTTTGCTGATCATGGGCGAGCTTGACAGCTTCAGTTAAATGTGGCTTAACTGGCAGAAATGAAAATGGTTTCAAACTCTTGTGTGGTCCAGAAAGGCAACTTCATTAAAAACGGAGATCTGAGGTTTTCAGTTCATTCAAGTCCATAAAAGGTCAAACTTGACTATACAGACAGGGAGTCAATTCTTTATTGCACAAATACAGTGTTTTTTAAGTTACATCAGAGAGCTCCAGTGTTTTTCATTAAGACTGGCTCATTTACATGATGAGGTGCAAGAACAGCTGTATCCTTACATACCACACTACTTCATAACTCTATCATAATGGACATATTTGGCAAAGTGAGAACGTCTGACCGAAGCAGGTCATAAACTCAGAGTGTATTCATTACAAGGGGAGCACTGAAATATGTCTCACATTATTAATCTGCATTGTTGTACAAATAATCAGAGTGACTTACATGGTGCAGAATAATATCTACACGCACCACAGTTAAAATAACAGCTTCAGAAGCAATCTGGCCAAATGTGAAAACCACCTACATGATATGCGGTGCATCAGAACAGGACTTCTTTTTTATTGTTTTGGAAACATTTGGAACAATCTTCAAGCCAATATCAAATTGAATTGAGTTCAGCTTGCATTCAGGCAGTTGTGCACCTCTCATTTGGCCCTACATCAGTGACTAACACTTTTTGAATCCAACCCCAGTGGCTTTTAATGCTGCAGTGTGTTGTGAGTGTAGTCTACTGTAGGACATCCAACAACCTCCCTTCACTCAACTGTCTGGCTTCTCCTTTAAGATGAGAACAAGGCTGATGGTGTGCGTCGGGACCGGGGGCCCCCACGTGCACGAGGGGGGCCTGCAGGGCCTGGAGCAGGGCGGGGTCGAGGAGAGGGGCCCAACAGAGACCGAAGAAAGGAGGCAGACAGGTCAGCCATCTAAAGCTGGTCACTCCAAAGTTCTCAAATGAGACAGGGAGGACATTTACTGGGCATCTGTAAAGAATGGCCTATGCTCAGTTACACAACCGATGATGCATTCATTGTTTGTAACGGTGTGGACACTGGTAACAGAATCAGTTTGAGTGCCAAACATCAACAGTATAACTTAAATTGGACCTGAAATTTGGGACATTTCTGAATTTAATTTGAGGCTTCTGAGAACTGAGCGCAGTGTGGACTGGGTGCCAAGCAGCTTGTAGATATACATTTTTAGATGATGTAAACTGAGCATAATTTGTGCTCCTTTAGTTTGTCTTTCTAGCTGTGTGTGTTTTGAGGATTCACAGCAAAGGGTCAAGTCTTCAGCACTGAGGTCTGCCAATAAATTTTAACCTCAGTGTTCGCTCTGATTGTAGAAGGGATAACAGAAGAGACCGAGACTCCAGACCACCCCCAGAGCCAAAGAAATTCGAAGAAACCCCAACCCCCGTAAGTCCTTTACAGCCAAGGATAAGTCAGACTTTGACGTCACCTAAATTATTCTTCATCAAAGGGTTTCCTGAAAGCTTGAAGTTGTTTTAGCAGTGCTCCCCCACATTGTAGGTTTCAAAAACATCCTCCTTTATTCACAGTGAATAAACAACCCTTCATCAGTCATAAATTAATTGTCCTTAATGATTCTCCCTGAGAAAGTTCCTTTCTCATGTATGCCCTGTATTTGTAGGGCGTCCAAAGCTAACTGTGCTGATCCAGGCCCTGTTTTGTTTTGCTTTCAGAAGTTCAGCTCAGCCAGTAAGTACGCCGCTTTGCTAATGGACGGAGACCAAGGAGACGACGCAGAGGACGTAGAATAGAGAGCAAATAACGAGACGAGGCCCGAAAAGCGCAAGAGGAGGAGAAAGCGACGACCGCAGAAAAAAAAATAATCTCACATAGCTTATGAAAAAAAAACTCCTCACATGGATGAGGCTCCTGGGAGGACATCACTCCCTCCTTCCTTTCCTCCTACAAACCTGTCCTTTACTTTCAAACCACCCAACCCATCCTCCCTCCCCCCCGCCCCACCTTCAGGACTATTCAGCTTCTTAAGAATAGTCACATACTGGACTTGTTTTAAAATGGAAAAAAGGAGTAGCTGACATATGGAAAAGTGATGGATAACATTGAATTAATTGTAATAAATAAATGGAAAAAGTGGGGAAAAAATGAATTTGTATATTTGTGTATCACAGGTGTGGCGAGGTTGGATGATACGACAGAAGATGTAGTTTACTAAGTGGAACTTGTTTTTTAATTTTTAGCAACTTTTGACTTATTGACTTGCAGAATTCCCAGATTAAATGCGTAACTATTCATTAGTGAATAATTTGGAATTATAGTTATTTTAAATCAATCTCTTAAATTCATTAATGAAAAATTTGGTCAAGAATATCCTGTCTTCCGATACTAACAGTCATGAATGTTGAGACTGGTTATTCATTTATAAACATTTGTCATCATGTGTGCCGCCATTCAACAAAGGAGAGGACTGTGTAAGGAGTGACTTGTATTTTAAAAGAAAAACAGCCGCTGCACGATTCTCACTCAGAGTCAATCAAGTGCCATTACTATTATCCCCAATCATTGTACCAATGTTTCTCTATCGCCACACCTTCTGACAAAATAATCAAATCAATTAAATGGTCGTTTCCAGCCGTCTTAAAGATTCTCCACAGCTGTCAATCATTCAGTTACCCTGAAGTGAGGAATACAAATATTTTGGGAAAGTCTGGAGTTGCCTATAGCAGGATGTGAAGCTTTCCATGAGGTTACATGAACATGTCTTCCAATTTGCAATAAATTGGGGTCATTATGTGCATTCAAATAGTATGTGGTCATTGATTATGTATGCATTACTGAATGGATTCAGGCCAAGGGAAAAAAAAACTGCACATGAAGGGACAGTTCACCTCAAAATCCAAAATTTAGAGCTGTTTATCAGTCTAGATTGTTTTGGTGTGAGTTGCAGTGTCCGGCTGTAGAGATGTCTGCCTTCTCTTGAGTATAATGGAACTAGATGGCACTCTGCTTGAGGTGCTCAAAGCACAACAAAAACAACAGTTATTTCTCTTTCCAGAAATCACAGGAACTACACTAAACAAAAATATAAATGCAGCACTTTTTTGCAGCACAGGTTTAATTTAAAAATCTAAGTGTTTTTTCAAGCATTAGATATACATATATATTTTTGTGTGGTTTTTTTACCCTCAAATTTTGTTCACAAATTTGATCAAATCCATGTTAGGGGGCACTTGGATTTACTGCTAAATCAACAGAAACGACACTGGAGACAGCTTATAGTCGTGAAATGAAAATTCAGTTCCCCAGTAACAGCTCTGGTGGACATTCCCTCAAAACCCGAGACATTTGTAGCATCGTGTTGTGTG
Source organism: Epinephelus moara (assembly GCF_006386435.1). Lineage (NCBI taxonomy): Eukaryota > Metazoa > Chordata > Actinopteri > Perciformes > Serranidae > Epinephelus > Epinephelus moara. The sequence goes on from NC_065529.1 coordinate 20,890,930, forward strand.
ATCACACTGCACAATTTAGAGCTGCCGTTTATTGTGACTATCCCAATGTACACCTGTGTTATAGTGACACTGTGTAATCAGCATCTTGATATGCCACACCTCTCAGGTGGATGGATTATCGTAGAAGTGCTCACTAACACGAATTTGAGATCAAAATTTTGTGAGAAATACACCGATTGAGTGCATAAAAAAACCTTCTTTAACTTAAACCTGTGAAAAATGGTTGCATTTAAATTTTTGTTCAGTGTTTTCTTTCTACCAAACTGCACCTACCAATCGTCTCACCGCGCAGAAGGAAGCATGCATCTGTTCATGGTCAAGAGGCTCATGAAAGCACAAGATGTAAACATTAATGGTGTCCACCTCGGCTGAGCTGTAACATTAGTTAGCTCAGCGGTGCTAAGACAGCTAGCAGTAGATGCACACTTCCTGCACAATGATTCGGTTTGTGGGTGTCGTTTTGTCGTAATAAAATAGTTCCTTCCTTCCTCACAGCAGGGTCTGTGGATTATTGATCATTGAGTCACCACGTTATTATTTCTTGAAAGAGACATTGCTTTGAGCACCACAAGCCGAGTGCCACCCAGTTTTGTTATATTCAAGAGAAGACGGACATCTATACATCCAATATCTCCAACACCGGGACTCACACCGTAACAATCTAGATGATAAATAGCACTACAGGTAAGAGGAGACGTATATGTTATAGATTTTGGGGTTAACTGTCCCTTTTGAAACAGATTTTGTGCCTCAAATACTTTAAATCGCTGTCTGTAATAACATGACAAGGCTTGAAACAATTTTGTGACAATGTTTCTTTTTTTGAAAATTGACCATGAAGCTGTTTCAGTCGCCTGACAAGTTGCATCATCAAACACATCACTTTTATGTGCAACAACAACAAGGTATTTTCCTCTGTTCTCCTGGTGTGGTCTGTGAGACACAAAATCTCCACAGTATTTCTTCAGTCTCAACCTCCTGCTGAGGGCCGGGCTCCTGGTGACAGCTGGTTAGGATCCTGCTGAGCTTCACATCCCACACACACAAACACACACACACACACAGAGGGCACCCACTCTGCTATAAGACCGGACTCGTCTAGACCCTCAACAGCAGGACAAACTTTTACATGGACATTAGCACACTAGAGACTGACAGCAGGACTGGTGACTGTTAACAAGCATGTGTCAGTGTAGTATCAAAAATATCTGCTGATATAGATTTATATGTGTTTAATATTTCATGGGAAATAATTAGACTCATAATGAAGGAGTGTGTGTATTGTCAGAGCTGTCTGCTTTTCTTACAGAAACAAATCAGTCCTGTGTTTGTTGAGAGTATACATTAATTTTTACAGAAGCATCATGCATTCACTTGAGAAAAAAAGATCTGCTCTGTTTTTTGAATTAACAAGGTCATTCTCTCAAGTTACAAGAAAAGATTTTTTGGAAAAAATTCTCATTTTTCTGAATTAACAAGACAACTGAGTTCATGAGATTATTGTCTCATTAAATTCAGAAAAACAGCAGTTTTTTTTTTCCCAAGACAACTTTTCAATTCTGATATAATTCAGGAAAACAAAATTTTTCTATTCTCAAGTAAATTCACTACGCTTCAGTTCATTTTAGAGTAGATTGTTAATATCAAAGTGGCCACTCAGGGAACATTATGTTTGTAGGAGTGACACAGAAAGATGCTGACTCACTGTTGGGACAATTATCTGAAAGCTACTAAAGGCTTTTGCTTATTTTTATCTATGTCTCCATTAATGGAGGCACTGAGAGGGGACATCCGTAAGACATAAAGCCTGAATTCACGTACGTTCAAGGAGGAAAAAACATCAGGGTTAAAAAAAAAAAGAAAAAGGAAGTCACTCCTGCCATTTTGCTTTGATAGCAAAGTCCACAAAGGGTTCCTCTTCATAGACAGGTTGCAGAGTGTGTTTCTCCTGCGGTGAAATAACTTAAATACATTACTCATGTACTGTAATCAAGCACACTTTTAAAGTACTCTGTACATATATTTTCATTTCATGCCATTTTAAAGGTTTTTTTTAAAGCTACATTTCAGTAGGAAATATTGTACTTTTTACTGCTCTACATTTAGGTGACATCTTTAGTTACTGTTTACAAAATGCAACGTGCTCATAAAATAAAATATCATGGTTATAAATTAAAACCAATAACTGCACTTATGCCCTCTATGGCACCGTGGTGCCTCGAGGTAACATATCCAGTTTTGGACGTTTACACTCACAATACATCTTCAATTATGTTGCAATACTTAAAAAAAGAGCCAGGGCCCTGAGGAAACCAATAGCACTGTTGATATTATATCATGACTTTCTGGAGCCCATGCTGAGTTCCTTTTTTGGACCTTTCTAGGATGGTTCAGCTCCAGTAACTCTCACCACAAAAATGGTCTGACAACATCATTTAACAATCTGGCAAAAAAAGATTTACAATAATATATGAGTGAAGTAACTAAGTAATAGAAAATTGTTAAAATGCAAATGATGCCTTGAAGCAACACCTCATGTTAAAGGAATCCCTCCATGGCAGTTTCTGGTATTGTGTATTTAGTTTTATATACTGTCCAAATGCATAACAGGCGTCATGATTTCTTTTTATCCCAACAAATTAATCTAGATAAGTCTAATAATGTTAGTTTCAATAAAGTTCAGACTGTAATTCAGGCTTGTCAGTCCTCTCTACAGATCATACTGCATGCTTACATTTTACACTCTTTTTCGGCCATTTACAGGATGAATGCAATATTATTCTGTGACTCTTCAAAGAAGAGGAGGATAAAATTAGCACTCCCAGTTGATGTTAGTGAGGATGAATCAGAATTTAGAGATTAGGAAGACAACAAGCCACAAACAACCCAGCAGCAAGACAACACAATGTGGCAACATACAGTATATCAAGAAAGAAACATGACAGGAGACTGAAAACTGGAATTTAAATGTCAAACAAATAATCAGACATTGAAATATATCTTCCTATCTTGCTTTGACGATGGTTATTATAGATAGTTTGATAAATTGTCTGTGTAAAGTTTGTTGAAATATGCTTACACTCTTTAACACATTCATTCCTATGGGCTGCTCCAAAGTGGTACAGTGTCTGGTACAGAGTCTATTTTATGACAACAGTTCACAAAAAAAAAATTACAAACACTTTTTTTTCATCAGCTGGCATCAGAGAGTTAGGGAACTGTAAACATTCTGGTTGAACGTAGCAGTGTGCTGAGTCCATTATTCGCTGAAGGGAGAGAGCATTTTGAGTTTGAGTATTAACAGAGCAAAAGATTGACAGAGCTAAGACATGATAATCCTGGATGTTATTAGAGTAATGCAGTTGTTTTAAATCGCTATAAACACTGATTAAGGTTTGTCTTTGTTTCAGCAGGAGAAGCTGGACTTTGTTTAATTGTTCTACACTTCATTCACTGCACTCTATCAAGCAAAGGAATCCAAAGGATTACCACGATGTTCCCAAACTGGATGACTCAAAGCTGTTCTGTCTCTTACGAAATATTCCTCCTCTGTGTTTTGACCAGTGTTAAATAGAACAGAAGAATCTCATGCCGCACATGCTTGCACACTGAAGGATAAACATGTTGTGCAGGTCCAATTTAGACCTGCATCAGAAGCATGAGTTGTTCGCACTAGTTATGTTTATGAGATTTTGTTATAAAGTAAACTACGCAACAGTTCATGAATTCAGTTTTCAATTCAGTTTCATTTAATAAGCCCATTATCCCAAATCACAATTTGCCTCAGAGCCTTACAGCATTACGACATCCCTCTGTCCTTAAGACCCTCACAGTGAATAAAGAAAAACTCCACAAAAAATCCTTTAACAGGGAAAAAAGAAACAGTAGAAACCTCAGGAAGAGCAACTGAGGAGGGATCCCTCTTCCAGCACGGACAGACGTGCAATAGATGTCATGTGTACAGACACAACACAACACAATAACAGTAATCCATCTGACAAAATGATATATAGAAAGCAAGAGAGAGACAGAGGTGCACAGCAACAACAATAATTAAAGAAATATGAATAATAATAGTAGTTTTTGATAGTATATTATTAATATATGATGGTATATGTATGTGACAATAATAATCATATGTTAAAACAAAACATAAGATAAAACTTTATTGATCCCACACCGGGGAAATTCACATTACAACAGCTTAAATAGCCCAGATAGAAAAGCAAGGTGAATGGCGATAGAATACAAAATGATATCAGAATTAGAAAAATATAAAGTACTAAGTTTAGACACAACTATACACTCAATACTATTTACACTATATACACCTTTCACTTATGCACTTAAATATGTATATATGAATATATGTATGAGTATATATTTACAGCTGTACAGGATGATTGCACACTGGATGTAATACACACGGTGTGTAGTGTTGAAATTAAAAACATTGTAAGATCAATTAAAACAATGTTGCCTTGCAAAGGCAGATTCCACAGAGAGGCATACTGCAAAGAATATTAGTAGCAGACATTTCGCAGTGAGGTTCACATTAGGGAATAGATAAATATTGCACAGAGTAAATATTGCATGCAATTCACAGTGTGGATATACTGTGTTGCACAAGGTAAGGAAAGTGACTAAGTAATGTGACATAACAGTGCTGCATTAAGTTGTACCGGTATTGATGTGTATAATGATGTAGAAGTATGACTAATAATGATAGCAGTAGTAGTGAGCATCAGCGAGGACTACGAGGACAACGAGATCTAGGCGCAACCGTGATCTGAGGGAACCTGCGAGACAGTGGCCTTAGCAATTAGTTATGAGTTGCTATCAAATGAAGAGAGAGAAGGAGAGAAGTGGCTCAGTGTATCATAGGAGGTCCCCCGGCAGAGTAGGTCTACACCGATCAGCCAAAACATTAAAACCACTGACAGGTGAAGTTAATAACATTCATCGTCTTGTAACAATGCATTGAAGTTCTGACATTCATGTGGATGCCACCTGACATGCTCCACCCATCTGAACACCAGTGCAGAGCACATACCCCTCCTTATGGCAGTAACACTCCCAAGTAGCAGTGCCCCCCTAGCAGGACAGTGCATCATGCCACACCACAAAAACTGCTCAGGAATGGCCCGAGGAAGGTGACAAAGAGCTCAAGGCGACAACCTGGCCTCCAAATTTCCCAGATCCCATCGTACAGGACTCAAAAGATCTGCCATTGACAAGTGCCATTGCCATGAGGGGGTTTACTTGGTCTGCAATGGTGTTCGGGTGGGTGGAACGGGTCAAGTAGCATCCACATGAATGCCAGGACCAAAGGTTTCCCAGCAGAACATTGCACTGTAACAAGATGATCAATGTTATTCACTTCAACCACCAGTGGTTTTAATGTTTTGGCTGATCGGTGTATATCAGCCTAACTAGGGGCTGGTCCAAGGCAAGCCTGAGCCAGCCTGAGCCAGCCCTAACTATAAGCTTTATCAAAGAGAAAAGTCTTAAGTCTGCTCTTAGATGTAGGGATGGTGCCTGCCTCCTGGACCGAAACAGGAAGATGACTCCACAGATGAGGAGCCTGATAGCTGAAGGCTCTGGCTCCCTTTCTACTTTTGGAGACTTAAGGAACCGCATGTAACTTTCATCTGGGAGCGCAGTGATCTGGTGGGATAATAGGGTATTATGAGCTCTCTAAGATATGACAGAGCCTGACCATTTAGTGAGGAGAAGGATTTTACATCCAATTCTGGATTTTAAAGGGAGCCAGTGCAGAGAAGCTAAAACAGGAGAAATACGATCTCTTTCTTTAGTTCCTGTGAGTACATGTGCCGCTGCATTCTGGATCAGCTGAAGGGTCTTTAGAGACTTGTTAGAGCAACCTGATAATGAGGAATTGCAGTAATCAAGCCTGGAAGTAACAGATGTGTGGACCAATTTTTCTGCATCTATTTGAGACAGGATGTACCTATTTTTTGCAATATTATGCAGGTGGAAGAACACAGTCCCTGAGGTTAAATATTTAAATATTACTCTGAGGTTGCTTACGGTGGTGCTGGAGGCCAGGGCAATGCCATCAAGAGAAACTATGTCTTTAGATAGAGAGTTTCTGAGATGTTTCGGCAAGTGGTTAATAGCTTCACCTCTACCAGCTACCTCATGACAATGCTGCTTATCATTTTTAATTATGCTCATTATTATTTTTGTCTCTTTTGCTCTAAGCTGCTGAAGTACTCTCAGTCTTACAAATGAATGCATGCTGTTTTTACATTGTACTACTTTTACCTAAGTGAAGCTCTGATTACGTCTTCTAGCTCTGTGTCAGTATAAAGAGGGCTGAGTGTGTGTGTTTGTGCACCCACCCACCACCACTCGCCCCCACCCCTGTTGCCATGTGAGTCAGCAGCTGGTCCACACAGGAGGGTCCTTCCTTCCACTTCAAGCCACAACATGACTCGGGTTTGCGTCATCCAGGTCCCTCAGTGATGTATCAAGTGAAATTTGCAATCATCATGCAGTCATTTTAAATACATATAATCTGTCACGGTCAACTACACAGTGTCAGCTGATGTCGTCACTGGAGCTGTAAGACAGAGGCAACTGTGAGGTTGCTGAGGATTTTACTTGTGCTCTTATTAATGCATGCTGATGGTTTTGTCGCCTAATTTAGCTCGCAGCCACAGATTTGTCTCACTTTAAACCAAGGACGGCTTTGTACGCTGTACCCAGAGGCCAGAAACATGGTTTTAGAAAGAGCTTATTGTTGGAGATTTTTCCCCTCACAATCCTAAAACCTCCAGCTTCAAGCAGTATTTTGTCTGGAGAACCCAGTTTGGGGAAACACAGTTATGTGTGTGTGTGTGTGTGTGTTACAGAGGGAGAGCTGAAGGAATTCAATGAGGGGAGAAGCAGATCTGAGATTTAAGCACAGAGCCTATCATTGTTTTCATTTCAGTGGAAAGCAAGTGAGGGATTAAAAGAGAGGACATTAATGTTGTCATGTGTCTGATCAAACTGGGTCTCGGAGGTCATTACATTTTGCATTTTCCCATCCGAGGGAGATGCAGAGATCCTGTTTACTAAAAACCCAAGCAGTGAAACACATCCTCACAAGCCGACAGGAGGAAGAAGTGGGATCAAGCCTACAACAGTTTGTTCTCATGTGCAAAGTTACAGAGTCTAGAGGGATGACGTGTGTGAAAGAAGCTCTATCTAATCACTCCCCCATGAGGAAGAGGAGAGTGAGAGGGGCTGAAGTAAAGCCAAAGGAAAGGGGAAGGGCCTGACATCAACAAGCCAAAACAGCTGCCCCCTTCTCCCCCATGGAGAGACAGCAAGAGGAGCCTGATGGAGCAAGAGAGGGAGGGGAAGAGTGGAGGGTCTGTAAGTGTGCAGCGGGAGAGAGCGGCATACGAGGCATTTGAGGGTCTGTAGAGGCGAGGGGAAGAGACGAAGGTATTGGCAAGTGGAAAGGGGGCAGGGAAGAGAGAGGTGGTGAGTGTGCGCTTGCATGCTTTGAGAGTGAGGATAGCCAAGGAGCAAGGGACAGGGAAGAGTGTAAGAGGAGAGGGTCTGTGCTTGGTGACACTTTCTGGAGGGGTGAAAGAGAGGTTGTAAGAAGAGAGGAGGGGAAAGGAGGGGGAAAAAAGTCATCTGGGGTGGATTCCAAGGCAGGACAAGCTGTCAGAGAGACGGGCAGAGGTGTGAGGAGTCACTTGGAGAAAGAAGGAACATGCTGGGGAGGAAGACGTTAGCTGTCGCAGAAAAGTAAGGAGGCCCATCAAAACATGAAGCGCTGAGAGAAGAAGAAGAGGAGGACCTTCTGGAGCAAAGCACTTGCATGTTGAAAGAGCGGATAAGGGTTGAGGAAACTTAAGATACAGGGCAAAAGAGGTGTCTGCTGGAGGTATGGGGTGCATTCACAGCACGAGCACCGGCAGGATGAAGGTACATGGACCTGATACTGACACAGGAGGAATCCCCATAAAGGCGGACCCTGAGGTGCATCCGGAGATCCTTCAACTTGCTGAGGTAAGTGAATGACTACTCTTTAGGTCACCGTAAATCTGGTTGAACATGGCAGAAAGGTCTCGCTGTAAGGAGAGAGCTGTTTGCAGTTTGAGTATAAACAAAGCACATGATTGATAGAACCAACACATGATGGTCCTGGTGGATGTTATTACACTAATGCAGTTGTTTCAAATAGCCATGAACACAGCTCAGGGTTTGTCTTTGTTTCAGCAGGAGAAGCTGGACTTTGTTTAATTGTTCTACACTTCATTCACTGCACACTATCAACCAAAGGAATCCAAAGAATTACCACTACATTTCCAAATTGGATGACTCCAAAGCCTTTCTCTCTTACGAAATATCCCTCCTCTGTGTTTTTGCCAGCGTTAAATAGAACAGAAGCATCTCATGCCGCACATGCTCGCATACCAAAAGATAAACATGTGTTTTGCAGGTCCAATTTAGACCTGCATCAGAAGCATGAGTTGCACGCACTAGTTATGTTAATGAGATTTTTTAAAAGTTCGATTTTAATGTCCTTGTAAATTTGTCATCCCCGCTGCGTACAATGGGATCAGTGGCAATAAACGTGGAAAAAATAGACAGACAGTGGTGGACGACCCACTTGATCCCTCTTAATCATGTCTCTCTGGGGTCAAGAGGAAGTGGTATAAGTTACTGTCCGGTTCCGACCCGTCGTCTGCCTGGCTGCCGGCTCTATTTAGGAGCATGTATGGATTTAGGAGGAAGCCACGTAAAGCCTCTGGAGGGTTTTTATAGAGACTTAAAATAAAAAGTGTCTGTTGGTGTAGCACCGAGGCTACGCACCAGAATGTGTGTGTTCTCACATGTCAGGGTAAATCATACTCCGGCATGTTATACGTCAGAGTGAAAGGACAAAGATAGGAACATTTATTTGAAGTAATGTCACTTTGTTTTCACACAGCTCTGCAAGTGAACTCCTGGATCTTGCTGGAACAAAAACATTACTCAGATCACATGTGGCTTCAAATCCCCTAAAGCCCTGATTGTGTGTGTCTGTCTGAATTTCTTAGTGTGTGTGTGTGTGTGTGTGTGTGTGTGTGTGTGTGTCTGACCATGCCAAATTATGATAACATAGTCCCAACTGAATGGGTGGACTCTGCAGTGGAGAGGAATGAAATATGTCATACATGCAAACAGTCCAGGAGTTCTTAATGTTGTTTGTAGTGTGTTTTCTTCTCTGTCTGTCTGTCTGTCTGTGTGTGTGTGTGTGTGTGTGTGTGTGTGTGTGTGTGTGTGTCTCTCTCTAACACACACACACACACACACACACACACACACACTCATTCCCGCACCTATTTTCAGCATTTTCATAGCTGTTTAGAGGTGACGGCCCCTACTCATGCAGGTTAAAAATACCCTGCCAGAACCAGAGCATACCCCTGGCTTGCCACCTGCTCCCGTCCCTTCCTGCGTGGATCGTGTGTGTGTGTGTGTGTGTGTGTGTGTGTGTGTGTGTGTGAACGCGCACGCATGTGTGTGTTACTCAAAGCTAGAGGTTGTGGCTCCTGCTCTCCGGCATGTCATCACCACTGAGGTGTCCCTGAAAAAAACACTCACGCAGACCAAGGCATTTAGTCTGGGGGTGTGTCACTGTACTCTGTATTCATTTACAGTGTGTGTGTGTGTGTGTGTGTGTGTGTACTTTCACGTCTATCTTTGTGAGAACCAATTTGGGTTTTTGCCCATGAGAGTGAGGACATTTTGGCTGCTTCTCACCTTTGGATAGACCATCAAAGGCCTGTTTGAGGGTTCAGATTTAGTTGTAAGGTTCAGGGTAGACTTTGGCTGAAATAAAGGTGTAGGTGTTTCGGGTTATATCTATACATATACATATTTTTCCTCTTACCTGTTGTGCTATTTATTAGGGGTGGGGGAAAAATCAATACAGCAAAGCATTGCGATATTTTTGTGTGGCAATATCATCATCATCATTCCACAGTGCCAAGTATCAATTTTTTATTATATAAATTATTAATATTACAAATTTTTCAGTCCACTGCATACAGTTTGCTGCTGCAAAAAAAAAATGGCTGAAGTGAGATGAACAGACTGGAAACTTTATCTTATTACATAAAACAGATGTTGACAAAGTTTTGCTCTGCAGACATGATTTACAGTTGAAAACAGGTAATAAATTGCAATATATCACAATATATGTTATCGCAATACTCAACATATCACAGCATATTTCAAATCACAGTAGTATTGTATTGCGACTTAAGTATCGTGAAAATATCGTATCATTGATCCTCTGGTGATTCCCACCCCTACTATCAATCTAAATTGTTTTGGTGTGAGTTGCAGTGTGTTGAAGATATCCGCCATCTTCTCTTAAATATAAAGGAACTCAATGGCACTCAGACTGTGGTGCTCAAAGCGCCCAAAAAATACATTTGAAAAACTCAACAGCAACGTCTCTTTCCAGAAATCATGACCTGGTTACTCAAGATAATCCACAGACCTTGTTGTGAGCAGTTTCATGTAGGGACTGTTTTCTTTCTACTAAACTACACCCACCAACCGTATCATTGCGCAGAAGGAAGTGTGCATCTACTCACTGACGTGAGGCTTGTGGCATCACGAGATGTAAACATTACTGCTGTCCTCCCCGGTTGAGCTTTAACGTTAGCTAGCTTAGTGATGCTAGGTGAGCTAGCGGTAGGTGCACACTTCTTTCTGTGCGGTGATACCATTGGTGGGTGTAGTTTGGTAGAAAGAAAATGGTTCCTACATGAAACTGCCCACACCAAGGTCTGTGGATTATCTTGAGTAACTGGGTCATGATTTCTGGAGAGACATTGCTGTTGAGTTTTTCAAATGTATTTTTTTGAGCACCAAATATCAAGTGCCATGTAGTAGGCGCTATCTTCAACACTCAGAAGCTCACACCAGAACAATTTAGGCTGATAAACAGCACTGCAGGTAAGAGGAAAAATGTGTATTTTTGATTTTGGGGTGAACTGTCCCTTTAAGCTGAGGGTGGGAGGCTAGAGAGTGCATGATGTCAATGAAGGTCTTCATTAGTATAGAATTACAGGGTTGCATGTGTGTGCCACAGCTTTATATTTTTACCATTCGAATGAATCATCACAATGTGTACATTTCATAAAATATGTTTTAATGCATATGAAAACATATATTTTATGAAAAATATATATATGTTTTAATGCATATGAAACACACTCAGCTTTAGATAACTTTCCTGAGTTTTTGAATAACAACCTTAAAATGCTGCTGCTGCTGCTGCTGCTGCTGCTGCTGCTGCCGTCCTCACAGTAATGAAAAGCTCATGCAGCCTCAGTCATAAAGAAATCCATTATGCTTCTGTTTGTGCCTGACCCTCTCCTCATCTCCATGTTAGAAGTGGAAGTGCTCCGGGCTCTCTGCAGTGGTCAGAGATGCTTGCAGAATGACACACGCTTTGGCTGCAAAAATCCAAACGGGGTGGGGTTCTTTAATACTGCAATGCAATACTGCAACACTGCTGATAGTCATGGGAGCCTCTGGAGACTGAATGTCCCCTCCACTTAAGTTCTTTCTACTGGGATCAAATGTATAACACCTGTATACAGCCCAGGGCAGTCCATGTTTAGTCCAAATACAAAAATACTTTTAAAAACTCAACCTTTTAAGGGTTTAAAATGCTCAAAATTATAGTGCATTAAACTTATGCTATCTCTGTGACTGGATTGTAATATGTAGCATATGCTCGTAGTGTTATGTACACCCTTATTGCTTTCTCCTTTTACTGTTCTCTGAAATGCTGATCAGGGGAAACGGAGGGAAAGAACAGCTGGGAGAAAAGTGCGGCATTATGTGAACAGACACCCCTACGCTGTGAGATTCATGAGTCATTTCATTTGTTAGTTTTAAATTGAATGCCTGCACTTTGGTCCCATTTGTCATTGTTTTGCAGATGATTAATGCCACACAAATTGTTTCAGCTTAAGTGCTAAATCAACCAACCGACTGCTAACAACTCTGGTAACACGCTGTGTTTTAGAGCTTTGTTTATTGCTGAACAGAGAAGGATGATTGCCAACTTTTCATCATGCTTGGTAGCACCAGCAAACAGAATAATACTTATCATTTTACAATCTTTGATATTTAACTTAAAGGAGCAGTGTGTAAGATTTAGAAAGATTTCGTGTTCTCCTGGTTAGAATTCCTTCAGTGTTCATTGTTCAGGAGATTTTTACCAGGAGCCAGATTATCTGCAGAGGTCTCTTCCTCTCCAAAACAAAGAAAGCAGGTGATTAAAGCCATTAAAAACACCAAATAAAGCAGTTTTAAGTTAAAAAATCTGGTGTTTTCCTAATGTTGCTTGTTGCAGAGGGGCTTCTTACTATGGTTCTCAACACAAAAACACAAATGGCTCTAACTAGAGCCAATGTTTAGTTTGTTCTTTCTGGGCTACTGTAAAAACATGGTGGTACAACATGGTGATCTCCGTAGACGAGAGCCTGCTGCCTTTGTGGATATAAACGGCTCATTCTATGGTAACAGAAGCACAACAATCTTATTTTCAGGTGATTATACACTTAAGAAAATGTACTTATTATATTATATAAGTATTATATCAGCACTTTGGTACTCTGTGGTTGTTTGAAAGTGCTTTACAAATAAAGTTGGATTGGATTGGATTATATCCCATCTCTCCCAATACATCTCCCCTTAATCCTACACACTGAACCTTTAAGGGAAAATGTCCATTAAATGAGCATCTTTGACATGAAATAATTAATGGAAATCCTCATTAGTTGCATTTGTCAGAGGTTTAACAGCTCAGTCTGAGGTATGTAATTGAGGCAGCCTGCCCCCTAAACTCCCAAAGTAAGAGATATGACATAAAGGTATTTAAATGTATGGGTGTGATTAACTTATTTTAAGGGACATTTGTCATCTTGTGATCTTGTGACCAAAGTTGAGACACAGTTATCCCCATTAGGTCAGCCTTTACTGGTCAGAGAAAGTTATACAACTATTTGTCCACCAGGCGGTGCCCTTTACTCGTCCTGCGTTTCTTTAGTTTGAACCTCAAACTGACACCCTGGCATCAAAAGATGAGTAATTGCTTTGAGATTTCAACATGGAACTGACGAAATGTCGTCATCTGAGATGTTTGTCTCTTGAAAGAATTCAGGGACCTTTAAGGAGGAGAAGAAACAGCACTCAGAGTCATAACTGGCCAGTGTCAGCTTCAGGGGATCATTTTGCAATACACCAACGCGCTTACGTCAATTTACTGTTGTCTTGGGTAACATTTGAATATTAGAAACTGGCTTGGACATCATCTCTCTATAAAAGCTGTGTTGTTTTGGTGATTTTTTGGGCATCTTGGCTCAGATGTGCAGCCACAAAACCCAATTACATGTGTAAACATGGAAGAATATTTGTAATTGAGTTGACCAAAAGCAAATGGCAAAGGAAAAATCAATTAAGTGTCTAGTTATGTTACGTTAGTATTTGCAACTTAGTGTTACTCATATAATACTTATAAAAAGATGATATATTCAGATGATAATATATAGAGATTTTAAGAAATTTCTCTTGTAGCAGTGGATTCAGTTTTTGTGTATTCTGCATATTATGGCATTTCATGTAGATTAATTTGTCTTCATGTGCAAAGAGAGCTCCTCTGAGTCCGACCAAGCAAACTCCTCAGTGCCATTACTGAAGACTCCACTTTTAGGCCCACAGGTGATCTCAGGTCAGGTGTATTGGGGACACGGTTCTATGTTCAGCAGCTCAGTGGGCCATTACATAAGTCTAATCGATTCAAGCTCCAAAATTCAGGAGTTATGTAATAACATTTAAAATGTAAATAGCTTGAGGGGATGATGATCCTCTTCTCCCCTCACATGCCCTCTTTTTGTCGGGTTCACTGTCTCTCTTCCTAAATCCCCCCCATACACACACACACACACACAGATTCAACACATTCAGTGGATGCCGGGGTTTATGGCAGCTTCCATTCATCATAAAAGCAGAGGGCATAAGTCGATAGTCCGATGTTACTCAGCTGCTGTGATTATAAGATCAATACATACAGTATAATGGTAATGTGTCCCATCCATGCCTGTGAGCATCTGATCAGTTCCGGTCACTGATCAAAATAAACAGTGTTTTTCCACGTGAGAGGGTTTTTGTTGTCACATATGACAAGAACAACAATTTCATTATATTAAAAAATGAATGCACTCACAAGTTTATTTTATAGCTGATGCTTTTCTTTTGGTGAAAGCACACCTAACAACAATTTTAATCACCCTGTGTGACCCCTGGAGTTATTATGGCTCATGGTATTGTTCTGGAGGTACTGTTATAACCGTCTATTGTCAACGCATTCTGCTTTGGCTCACAGATCAAACTGGATGCAGATTATTTCTTTGTTTAGTCACCATTGCTGTGGAAAGCCCCGATTTGTCGACTGTTTAGTTAAAGGACTAGTTCAACATTTTGGGAAATACCATCATTTGCTTTCTTGCTCAGAGTTAGATGAGATCAGTACCACTCTTCTGTCTATGCCAGGGGCCGGCAACCTTTACTATCAAAAGAAGAACAAACAAAAAATCTGTCTGTAGCCACAAAACATATTTTAACCTCATAGTAAAGGTAACACAGCCTTGTAAGTCAAATTCAGCCCAGCAACATTACTAACAGACCTAAATGAACTGAATTATCTATATGTTTTAGCACATGGTGGCTACTCTGCAGTGGGCTATTTATGAATCTTTGGGACTTATACTTTGCAGTGTTGCCAATGAAAGCAAATGAAATTGTCCATGCACTATTAAGTTCTCCATTTCTTCCTGATACATTTCCCCATTTGGATTTGGAATCTAAAGCTAGCCCAGCTAGGGAGAATCAAGACTACTGTAGCCACCGCTAGTGATGCTTTTAGAGGAAAAGGCATCAGGCCAGATGTGTGACACACATTTTAGTTCATGAAATTTTAAAATATTTTGTTTAATCGGTATATAGGCTGGGCATTTTTACGGTTGAGGAACGTAAGAATCACTTAAGGCCTACAACTGTAACCATAATTACTGCACAGATTATATTTCTGGGTTATTTTTGTATTATTTGAGTTACTGTGTTATTTATCAATGGGTTATTTATATTTAAGCAGTAATAGATTCAGCATTATTGAGTTTCTAGTAAATTATTATTTTGTCATCATTTATAGTGCTTTGTATATTGTCTCATTTGTATTTTCATGTGTGGTGTTGAAGTGGAGTCATTGTGTTCCCTTGGTTATGAGCTAACTGGTTCCTACCTGTTTTGGGGACAGGTATGGGTGGTACACAAGAGAGAGTGAGTGCCTCGTGCTTAATAGTGAAGAGAAGTTGCCGTACCCCTAAGTTGGGATGTGTTAGTACTGTCTTGCCATGTTGGTAAAAATTAAACAAAGAAGAAGAAATGTTGTAGCCCACTTGTTACCCACAGCCCAGAAGAACAGGGGAACACCTACAATCAAGAAAAGAGGGTTAAAATGAAAATGAAAATGTTGAAAATAAATATTCATGTCCATATAATTTTCTGTCAAAGCCACAGGGAGCCACTGGAGAGGGGCTAAAGAGCTGCATGGCTCTGGAACGGCAGGTTGCCTACCCCTGGTCTATGCTAAATATAAAGCTACTGGCAGCAGCCAGTTATTTTAGTTTAGCTTTAAGACTGGAAACAAGAGGAAACAGACTTGTTTACTGTGCAGTTAATGAAGATGTGGTTAACTTGTATGACTACTGAAGTGCTTTTATTGTTTATTTAAATGTTGCTGCTTCCTAACCCTTTCTGATCCACCTGCAAGTGGATTAAAAACACCTGACTTTAACAGAGATTTAACAGTTTTTAATGAAGCAAGTCACAAATTCTGTGTATTTGTGTTGTTGAGCGTTGTGAAGCATAGTCTGAGCGAATCAGCTGCATTTACATTCACATTATGTAACCCCACAAAGCTCAGGGTAGGGCTACATAAAACATTAATTATACATTTCTAGTCATAAAGGATTTAGACATGCTTACTCTCCTCCTGAGAGACATGGCTGTTTTATAATACACTGCGGTTAATAGACTGAGTTTCCTTCCACTCACTCACAATCCAAGATGGTGGGCGAAGTGAGACTCTGGTGTCGGATAAAAATGTTGTTTGTGAGAGTGTTAGTCCAGACCCTGAGTGCAGACACCTTCACCTTTCAAAGTTAAATTCAATGCCCCTCCTGTTTGGAAAAACCCAGGCATCGGAAAAAGTAAAAAAAAAAAAAAAAAAAAAAAAAAAGGCATGAGCTGAGAAATGTTTTTTTTTAGGACTAGAGAAATGTATCGAGTCATTTAACAGGAAAAGGAACAGCAGTGTGTGCAGGTACACTGTTTGTGGCCCTCCACCTCTCACATTGCCTCAGCCACACACACACATACACAAACACAGAGTAAAAACACCATCTCCCTCCTGATGTTTCCAGGCACCTCCTGCTCAAGGAAAGATTTAATGGTTTAATGTGCTTCACATGCTGTCAGGAGGCATTGCTCTGGGAGAACATTACCACAGTTTTATATAAACATTGTCCCTCTTTTCACTGGGACAGTTGAGTATTGCTTTATAAAAAGAAAAAGACACGGATTATGACTCAGGGTGTTACATTTATTTGTGTGTGCGC
This sequence comes from Epinephelus moara, assembly GCF_006386435.1. NCBI lineage: Eukaryota > Metazoa > Chordata > Actinopteri > Perciformes > Serranidae > Epinephelus > Epinephelus moara. The sequence goes on from NC_065529.1 coordinate 20,907,645, forward strand.
CTTGTGTGTCTGTAAAAACTTGCGTATTATGGGTTTTTCTCCAGGGTTAAAGCTTTATTTACATATCTTCTCTATTATCTAAATTTATGCTGTTATCATTCAGTTCATGTGGGGTATTCTTAGAATATAAAATGTTTCAGCTAATAACACACACACACAAATTTGACTTCATCATTTTGAAAAAGGCAGCGAACAGTTACAGTGTGTCTGTTTGTTTCAGATTTATCCTTGTCTCTTTGCTTTGCCCACAGAAGCTCATGTCTCATGTTTACACAGCTGCCATCATGATCCAGTGTGGTACCACCTTGCAGTGTTGAAAGTAAATTTATAGTAAGACTGTAATCAAAGAGTAAAGACCCCAGCTACTTCAGCCAAAAGAGAGATGAGAATGATATAAAAAACTAAAATTTGTTACATATTAGTAGTAATAGTTTCGGTTATGTAATGTACTGTTCAGTTTCCCTGTGGGTTTGTGGTAAGAGACTATTTATTATTGCCATATTGTTGAGGCGTATTTTAATGAGTTGAATATTTTTTATATGCATTGTATTGACTTGAGGAGAGAGAGGCAAAGGGCCTTTTGATTGGTTGCCATGGATAGGTTGACAAAAAATAAAACAGAAAGCACAATTTAACAAGATGCTGTGTTAGTTGTAGACTTCAGTCAGGCACAGCTATGCTTTGAGGTAAATGCTAACTTTAGCACGGCAAAATGCTAACAGTGACGATGCTAACACGCTGATGTTAATCAAGTGTAATGTTCACCATCTTAGTCTAGCGTGTTAGCATGCTAATTACTAATTAGCATTAAACACAAGGAATGGCATCAGTTTTGCAAGAATCTGGACATACACCAAAGTAGCCTATAGTGGATGTGAAGTTGCTTTAAAATGATGGACATGGCTATCATGATGTCACCATTGGTTTGTGGATTCTGTTTTGAAGCCTCATGTTTGGCATTTCAGAAGTCGCCATTTTGTTTTTTTGGAGCCAGAAATGACCATATTTGGGCGAGAGGCTGGTGCCATGGAGGAGCAAGGGGTGAATCTGACTGAGACGCTGAGGGCACTATCTGCAGACAGTCTGTCACTCAAAGTGGCCCGCCCTTAATTATGCATAACTTTAAGTCTCAATAAAATGTAAATAGGTGAGTTATATAAAAATTCACATCCCATACAGTTGTCATGAGTAGAGTGCCCCAGGAATGAGTCCTAAAACCCATTAATGAGTTAGCATTTTTACACTGCTGCTTCCCTTGTGTTGAAGTCAATGGGTTTTTTGAATTGATTTTTTTGTTAGGTGCCTGAAATACGGTCTGTGGTTAACACAAGTTTAAGAGACTTTCACCTCTTGCTTACAGCATAAAATAAATAAGTAAATTCTTTTATAGCCTTACATTAGCTTTTTACTTCTGGAGATTAAATTCAGGCTTCAATAATCATGAACGTAGAGTTAAATTGTGAAGATTATCTTGGTGAACAAAATGTGTACCATAAACATTAGTTTGCCACAGAGCTTATTTTCAGTAATGATGCAAAAGCCAATTAAAAAAATCCCATAGGCTTTTTGATGAGGGAACCAGTGTAATGCTAACATCTGCGTTAACCCAAAAAAAAGGTGTTATCTCTGGGGCGCTCTGTGTTGAAATTAGCTCTAGAGACCAATGCCATTTTTTGTACCAGGCTGTAAACATGTTTAATTCTGTTGTAAAGATGGACATTTTTAACATGGAGGTCTGTGGGGATTGACTGGCTTCTGGAGCCAGCCTCAAGTGGCCATTAGAGGAACTGCAGTTTTTGGCACTTCAGTGTTGGCTTTATTTTTCAGCCTTGGAGGCTGCTGCTTGTTATTCTAGGGTCTATGGTCTAGACAGACACCCCCAGGGACTTGAAGAAAGCCAACAGCATCACAAAGGTCACCACTAAAACAATGAACACCACCTCCGTGTATTCAGTTTAGCTCACCTGTGACCGTGCAGCATATTAGAGGAGGGGGCTGGCAGCACAGAGCTGCTTGTTTTTCATCATCTTAGCCACCCCACAGACTGAGACAGAATGAGGACAAGTTAAAAGACGAGACAACAGGACTCCTTAAAACACAGCGTGATATGACAGGAGTTTTTAGTGGAGGAAGCAGAATTTACAGCAGGTAGGGCTTCAGTGCTCATGCTGGTGTGTCACTGAAGCAGTGCATATCTGTACTGACAGGACAGCTGCTGCACTGGGGACAGTTACTGTCCAGAGCTGAGATAAAATGTCTTAAGACAAATGGGAAAACTGCTGAAGCTGAACATGTCACAACCACATATACATTCATGTGGTTTCAGTCTTTTCAATGATAAAATGAATGACTCTGTTTTCACCTCTACTCTGACTTATTCTATTTGTTGTGAGAATGCTCAGACTTGACAGCCCTTTGTGTCTGCAGCTCGCCAAAGCAGGGAGCCACACCTTCATGGAGAAAAGCTTCAAGAGGAAACGGGTGTGTGATGTCTGCAAGCTGAACATCGACAACCCCGGGGCTTTCTGCAAGGGTGAGTCCGTGTCTCAGTCAGGTCAGAGAGACACAACTGACTAGCATGGATACACACCTCATCTTGACACAGATGAGCTCACCCTGACTGTCCTCTCCCTGTCTCCCTCAAAGCTGACTCTCAGAATAAAACATGTACTCTCCTTTCTGTGCGCAGAGTGCAAGGTTGCAGTCCACAAGACGTGTGAAGCCAAGGTAAGCTGAACGTTTCCTCCCTGAACGCATCACTTTACCTTTCTCCTGTCCTAAGAAAATTGCTCCTGTGTCAGAGGTTCAGATGTTAATACGGTGTGAGTCTTAAGTGGAGTTAGCCATGTGCACTGACCTAGATGTCTGGTTAAGGAAAGGCCACCCCCCCCACCCTGAACTGCAACCAGCCAGGTTGCTATGAGTAATTCAGTCATGTGTTAACGTGGCATAGCAGGAGCTCCTCAGAGTCCTCAAACAACCAGGACGTCTCTGTTGTCTCTCTAATACAGACTGATATGAAGCATTTGTGCATATTAAAGAATAATATTTCACACAATACTCTGATTGTACCCATTAGCATTGTCTGTGAGAGGTGCTGTTAGGCTGATCAGAGGGGGGCAGTAGTGAGCCGTGAGCTGTCACGATAAGCGCAAGAGGAGGAGGAAAATACAAGATGCAGCAGCTCGGAGAGATGACACCACCAGAGGAAAACTGTCTGTGTGCTATCTGTCAGGTTGTAACAGATCAGTAGATGTGTGCTTTTATTAATAAGGAAGACATGCACAAAAAAGAGGGGCTTCTGAACTGGCTGGAGACAACTGGAGGCTACTTGTTTGCAAGAAATACGCTCGCACAACGGACAATCCTCCAATGGTCTGTTGGGAATAGGATCGAACTGTATTTGCGGCAATACTGTCAGGGCTTTTTGCCATTTTAAAGGTACACTATGAGGAAAAAACAATAGACTCATACAAATGTAATCCCTCTCAATCAACACTTATGGCCCACCAGAAATGTGTGGTGGTGTATTTTTCCTGCAAAGACTCTGCCCTCTGCCTGTATTGTCTTGCTTTCTTCATTTGGGATGTTTATGGGCGTGTAGCACCACAGCCCTCAGGTGGGGTCGGGACTTTGTAAAAAGGTAGCGACCATCTGCCAGACTGTAGGCAGCAGGCATCTAAGAGACACAGCGCAGAAATAACGCAAATATAGCGAGGTGAAACGCCAAACAAGAGTGAATCTGGGGTTGGCTTTCACTTTCACTTTTGCTGGTGGGCATGTTGTAACATCTGGTGAACCAGGTGAGAGCGCACTCAAACCCACGACTCTGGAGACACAATACATGCAGGGGCAGGAAGTGAGATGATCTGAAACGTGAGGAGATGTGAGTTTCAAAATAAAACAGGAAATAATGTGAATGAATGAAATAAACATAACCTAAGAAACTTGAGCTGTGACACATGTTTACAGTCACAGACAATTAACCTTTGACACTACTATTCACATCTAATATATGAGGTGTGTTAAAAAAACTTAGATTATATGTTGCTCATGCATTGTATATTACAATGCATGAGCAACAATGTAAGCATTAGCTAACTGCCTAAAAAGTATATGTAACGTGAGATTAAAGATATCAAAGAGAAAAAAATACCTGGAAACACTTTGCTGCTACAGTGGAGCTCAACTGCAGATGTTTTCACATGGTAAATGTGTGGTGTTGTTGTCATTCCCTTAGAATCAAACAGAAATTCTTGTCACCGTTTTGCGCTGCCATAAAAGAACAGAATTCACTGTAGAGGCAGCAGGGAAACAGTTTGGTCGACAGACAGTGACCTTAATAGATGAGATTGCGACGCAACAGATTGCGTTTTGAGTAATTTGCCTAATCTTTGTTGCTTTTGAGTGGATTCTTTCATCACAAGAGGACATGATTGCGTTGTGTAAGAGAGAGGCACTCTCCCTGTCCGCAGCTTATGTCAAAGCGTTGGCAGAAGCTGCCTCTGCTCTCCTGTGACCCCGCTCACAGCAGCTCAGTGTCACACACCACTGAATGGGCTCATGACCTTGCTGTAACTGTGCTGTTGTGCCTCGCTCTCCAACAGAACAAACACACACACACACACACACACACACGAAAACAGCACATTTGCACTTGGACACACTGCCTTCATTTCTCAGGTCAGCTCAAATCCTGCAGGACTTATGACAAGAGGGGGGAACTTTGCCTTCCTGCCTCCCCCTTCTCCTCCTCCTCCTCCTCCTCCTCCTCCTCCACACACACACTGTAATGGTGTACAACTGGGCACTACCAGCTGTTGTGCCTTAGCAGCATGTATTAAAAGAGGATTATTATTTTTGTCATACTCGTCCCCCTGGTCACCACGGCGATAGCCAAAAACAACCCTTGGTGGCTGCAATAGAGGCAGGCGCCGTGGACGAGAGTGGATATCGTCACACGGGACGATGATCAATCTGGATAGGAGAAGTCTGAGCGGGTAAATATAGAAAATAACAAGAGTGCCATAGATGCCTGCCAGTGAGTGATCGGTGGGAGGGTGACGCAAATAAGTAAAGGGCAGCTGGGGAGGCAGACCGTGTATATGTGTGTGTGTGTGTGTGTGTGTGTGTGTGTGTGTCTAATCAGTCCCATTTGGGGGTATTCATAAATAAAGGGGAACATAGGGCCAAGGCTGCAGATTGGTGTCTGCTACATGTCACGCTATGCTCTTGCTGTACGTTTCTATGTGCTGCTCATATGTCAACATATTGCTTCCTTTCTTTTTTTACTCCTTTCATCTCTTGCATCTCACTGTCATCATCTTTTTTTATCTTTCATCTCTGTTAGATTTCTCCTTCTTCCTGATGTTTTATAGACACAGTTAAAGCTTTTCCCACCTTCTCTGTGGTGTTTTTTTGTCTTCTTTTCAAGTCTTAAATGCTTTCATCAGCATGTTATGCCACCTTTTTACCATCTCCACAAGCACTAGTTTCAGTTCCACTTTTTTTTTTTTTTGCATCCTTTATGCAGGCCATATAATTCTGCCTCTTTGTCCTGCTGCCACTTGTCATCTCTCTCTCAGCCTCAGGCCAGCGCAGAGGTCACTGGAGTGGACATCAGCACTCTGCGGGGCTGCCCAGTGTCTGCATGTGGTGTATTGATGTGTGTGTGTGTGTGTGTGTGTGTGTGTGTGTGTGTGTGTGTGTGTGTGTGTGTGCACGTGCAAGGGAAAGCACTCGCGCAGTCGACGTGCTTTACTGTCTCTGGGCATGACACAGGCAGAGCGAGAGGGGAACGTTATGTTGCATGTGCTGCTGGCACAGTGGGAGTGTGTGTGTGTTATCGTGAGAGAGGGAGGGAGGCAAAGGGAACGGGTGAGCGAGAGCAGAGAGCTTGTACGAGACAGAGAGAGGGAGGTAGTGTATCCCACTCTACAGACAGGACTGCTCAGAGGCAGAGGGAAAGACTGAAGCTGCTTGTTGAGAGGTAAAAACACGCTCTGTATTTACTCAGTGAAGCTCTGGCTTTAGTTTACTCATATATACTCAGCTCCTCAGTTATTAACTTTTCATGTACTTTGTGTATTTTGCTTTCCTATTCAGTGGCAATCTAACAACCTGAAAGCCTCTTCACGCACAGTGTTTTCTCTGATAATGCGGCATGTGATTCTGCATATTATTCCATTAAAGCTGTAGCCAGAGAGCGCTGGCTGTGCCCAGAAAGAGGATTTCATTTACTGTGATTAAGGCAAGTGCAGAAAATGAAGAGGAGACTCCTGCTGTGACCTACAAAAAAATACACAGATTTTAATTTTTAATAGCAGAGAGTGAAAGATTTACTTTTTAATGAGATAGTTCACTATTATATGCAGGTTGGCAGACTGTGGAAACTCTACCTAGTCTATATGCTACTATACATACCTGTAAATGTCAAATTATGTCAAATTTACAGCCAAGATGTGCCAGACTATTTCTGGGATGGATTAGATGTGTTGTGGGCATGTCTCTGTCTGTTTGTGTGTGCACTTGCAAGTGTCTGCACACACCAGTGTCCATCTATCTGCATGCACAACTTTTCTTACTTTTACTTTTTAATTACTCTGCACAACTCTGCTGTGTGAATGCATTTTCCCACTGTATCTCTTTACTGTATCTACCTACGTCAGCGCTATGTTTGTGTTGTGAATTGTGTACGGACAGGCATCTATGACCAAAGGGCACCTGACAGAGACAAATGGCTTTATCTGAGACACACTCAGCTGTCCTAACATCATCTGATGGATCCTAATGTTGCGTAGTGAAATACAGATGGCTGCTCACACAAACAGCAGCTGTTGTGCTAATGTTTCATGCTGATTTATGAATTGATATAGCAATTATGATGCTGTATGGACTGTGGGCTGATGTAATGAGCAAGTTTCAACAATGTTCAATGTTGCTCATTAATCCTTGTTACTGCCAGTGGAGCTGGGAGAGTTTCTAAAACACCCCAAAGTTTGGTTTTTACTTATTCCTCCTTCGTATACACTGATACTGATATATCTGCAGTGTGCTAATAACGGCTGATTTACCTCTCTAGCTCTTGTCCCAGTGTTGTCAGTTTCTTGAGCAACAAGTGTCATGTTTTTCCACCTCTTCTGTTGTTTGTGGCTCACTACGGGAGACCGGGTGGACATGCTGTCCTGTGGTGGCTCTACGTGCCATGGCACATCAGTGAGGAGGCAGAAACAGCATTAAGTCGATAGAGATGGAGAACTCAGTAGGATGTGTGCTTGGATAGATAATCTTGCCAGATGAACGTCTGTGTGACTTGATCAAAGGTGGTGATTTATTGATGTCACACTGTTGCTGCTATTTATAGCCATCACCTGCATGATGCGTTGCTGTGTACAAATAATCATCATGGTTAATTAAATTTTACTGCTCTACTCGTCTTATCAATAATGTAGTATTACAGAGACAGTGCGCACACACATGCACACACACGCACACACACAGATGCGTGCACAGTGTTTGTATTTACTCTTTGCTTTTCATTTCCTGAGAGCTTGAGCCAAGTGATGGGTGCACAGCAAGCCTTGTTTAATATTCCAGGAATTACACAACTCTTATTTTGGCAGGGTCTTTAAAACAATTTGAGCTCATTTGAGTGTTGCTTGTCATTTTTAGATGGATGTTGACTAGTGTTATTTTTCATTTTCTGGATGTTAAATGTTGCTAGGCAAAACGCCAAGGCCAAAATACAAATCTATGTTGCCATGCTGCAGTCAGACGCAGAGTTGTAGCACAAATCCATTGCCAGATTGCTTGAAAATGTCACCGCTGCTGCCAGAGAGGCACGTGGATTTGTGAGATGACTGATGGACTAATAGACAAAATGAGGCTTTAAGTGTTCAGAGGGACGTATGATCTAAAATAAGGGGCTCTATCAAAATAGCTCTGTGAAATCTCTCTGCTGTGTGTCAGTGGTCAGTGTGTTCAGCTGTTGACATTTCTCTTCCGAGCACCGCTCGCTCTCGCTTTCTGCCTGCGTTTCTCTTTCCTCCTCTCCCTCTTCCTGATGTTTTTTTCCTCCCTCTCAGCTCCATCTCTATCTCCACTCTCTGGATAGTTTGTTTTTGCTTTGAGCCTCCATTCGTGCTTCCTCTCGCTCCCTTCTTCTCTGGGGCCGGTTACATAGCGACTTGCCCCTGCTAGGCACGATGCTTATCGAGGTGTCCTTTGTCATCTGATGTTGTTTATTCAGTGGGAGCACATACTTGTGTCTCACGGCAGAGATGATTGTGGTTATCCTGTCTCCAGGCACTAAAGGCAGAGAGAGGGGCAGAGTGTGAGGTAGCAGTAACGGGGGAAGCAGAGGGGGAGTGACGGACTGCAGGGGTTAGGAAATGCAGAAATGAGGGATCAAAGATGAGAGAAAACGGAAGAAAGGCAGAGCGATAATGAGAAGAAAGAGAGGGGATGCCATACTTTCATGTGAAGCCTCCTAAATCACAGCCACTCCTAAATTTGCCCTCTGGTACCCTGGGTGAAATGTTAACAGTCTGTGCTCCAAAAAAACCTCCAAAAAGCCTCAGAGTTTTTTTTAAGCTTTCAGTGGACTTTGGCCTTTAGCGTCTTTTTGTGAGGGTATGGAACTTGGAATAAGCCGTGGTTATTTTGCTTTTCCACTTTCAAACGGGAAAGGCTTACTCACTTCTCCCTCTTCAGAGTGTGATGTCAGCTCTGAGTAGACTGTCAGAATGAAACTCGCTCCTCCTGGATGGCATACCGAAGCCCGTGTCTCAAACACTCACATTTATCTCCCGCTTCCCCGTAACTGACTCAGCTGCTCCAGCAGATCTCGGTGCTGGATTTTCTCTCCCTGGAATAGGGGTGATGATTCAAGATGTGGCAGCGACAACTTTTAGGATTTGCGCCACAGTCACTCTGTTGTGGAGCAGCCAGGAAACTCTTAATCAAGATTCACTTTTACTCAGTGAAGTTTTAATATAGATTAATTCTGATTGATCTAATCAATCAATATGTTGCTGATCAAATAGGCTGTAAATGTCAGAAGCAGTGAAAAATCCCATCACAATTTCCCAGAGCCCAAGATTATGTCTTGAAGGCACAGTTCACACCAAAATCAAAAATACTTTCCATTACCTGTAGTACTGTTTAACAGTCTAGATTGTCTTGGTGTGAGTTGCCTAGTGTTGGAAATATTGCCCACTACAAGGTGCTTGATTTGTGGCTCTTGAAAAACTCAACAGCAATGTCTTTTTCCAGAAATCATGACAAGGTTACTCCCAATTATCCACAGACCTTGACGTGAGCAGTTTGATGTAGGAAGTACTTTCTCTCTACCAAACTACATCCGGCAACCGTATCACCGCACAGAAGGAAGCGTGCACCTACTGCTAGCTCACCTAGCATCACTAAGCTAGCTAATGTTACAGCTCAATCAGGGAGGACGCCATTAATGTTTACATCTTGTGCTGTCACAAGCCTCCCGTCAATGAGTAGATACACTCTTCCTTCTGCCCAATGATACAGTTGGTGGGTATAGTTCAGTAGAAGGAAAATAGTTGTGGTGGAGATATTGACCATAGAGATGTCTGCCTTCTCTCAAGAGACCGGTCTCACTCAGAAGTCGTCAAAATCTGGCACTTGGGCAGTGACTTGCAGTCTCAGTCACCAATGAAGAAAGGAGTCCTTAAACATCGGCATGATATGCCGCCGGTTGCTGTTGTAGTTTAATGGTGCCCAGCAGCATCAGGGGGAAACGCAGCGGGACAAGTACGAGAGTTAGGTTGTGAAAGTCCGAGTGGGGCAGGTGTATGTGGATGTAGAAAGTCCATGACCAAACGTCAGTATGTGACGAGGTCAGACTAAGAATGTGTTGCTCTCAAATACAATGAAAAGAGATGGCACTCAACTTGTAGCTCTCTAAGGAGCAGCAGTAATATATATATGAAAAACTTGTGAAATCATGACGCTTCTGTCTGCATAGTGATACGGTAGGTGGGTGTAGTTCGGTAGAAAGAAAATACTTCCTACATGAAACTGCTCACAACAATCTCTGTGGATTATCTTGAGCAACTGGGTCACGATTTCTGGAAAGAGACATTGCTGTTGAGTTTTTCAAATAATTTTTTTCTTTTTGTTTTGTTCAGCACTTTGAGTTCCACAAGCTGAGTGCCATCTAGTTCCATTATATTTAAGATAAGGCAGACATCTCTACGGACAATATCTCCAACACTCAAACCAAAACAATCTAGATTGATAAATAGCTCTACTGTCCCTGAAACAATAGGTAGACATTCTGGGAAATACATGTATTTTCTTTTGTTTCTAGAGTTGAGAAAATCAGTATCACTCTCGTATTTCTTGGTTTAGTATGAAGCTGGAGTGAGCAGCTGGTTAGCTTAGCTTAGTTTAACATGAAATCTGAAAACAGGGTGAAATTGGCAGCCTGGCTCTGTCCAAATAGCGTCTTTAAATGCTACAGTATAATGTGTTGATGAGTGAGTTTTTAGAGGTGCTGGAAGGCAGCAGTACACTGGAGCTGAAACTCGGGAATGTTTGGCATTTTGCTTTAATGCATTAATGAAAAGTGTTACTTGATGAACAGAGCATATTTAACCACTTCACAGACCAGGCGTCCAGTCCACTAAACAGTCAGTCAGTCCCTGACTGCTGTCATTGGCACCTCAGTAAATGCTAGCTGATGAACAGGACAAACTGAACCAGATGGCTCCACTCCCAGTGGCTCCAGTGAACAGTCCACATGCATTAATGAAGACCCTGAGGCTGGCAGAGCCACCAAAGACACGTGTACACACTCTGCATGTGTGTGTGTGTCAGTGTTTGTATGTGCGTGTGCATGCGTGAACCTAGGTTGACCACCGCTGACATCCTGTTGCAAATTGCTTCCTGTTGACTCTGGTGTCTTCCTCCTCTGCTTCTTTGCTGCATGTCGGTACGACCCTGGTCTTCTTCTGCATACATGTGTGTGTGTTTTTGTTTACACATGGGTACACATGTGCATGTTGTATCTGTCTCCTACTGTTCCTTCCTGGAGCCGACCACTTTATACACTTAACTACCATTATTAAGCCTATTAAGAGAGGAGCTCTACCCTATGGCTGAAGCTCTTTTATTTCCTACAGAAGGTTTTTGAACATGTCTGTGATCTGTCGTTGTACATTAACACACTGGAGAGTACAGATTATTCTTCTGCTGTGGTGGAATGTGAGAAGAAATGACTTAAGACCAAAGAGATCATTTAAAAAACATAAATTACAAATTACAGAGTGTTAGAATTTCAGCTGTCAGTCTGTATGAGACCTGCATGACAAAAATCACGTCATGACAACATCTTGTCGGTTCAGCAGTTGCACATTTTCTTGAATGTTCTCTTCCACGCAGTAACCAATTACAGCATGCCGTTTTCCCCTTCACGCCTCCTTTTACTCATTCCGCCATGGATCACATGTCTGTTTATGTTTCTGCTCTTTTTTCCCTCTTCACATTGTCCAAAACTTTCTCCGTTCTCCCCTTTGAAATGTCATTTGCCATTTCCTGTGTGTGTGGTGTGAAATAGGAAAGCTGTTACTTGGGTTTACTCCATGTAATATTAAAAGCATCTTTTTGTACTCGTGTCATTTTGGACGATTATGAAAGCAAGTAGGAGACATAAGAATTTGAATTTTAACAGCCAAAAACTTTCAAAAGCAACATCTGGGCTACCCAGGACATGGCAGGCAATCAAGACTGAATGTTTATGTCCAATCAATTGCACATAAACAGCTCAACTGGATATCTCAAGGAAATTGAATTGAACACAACTGGACTTAATTTTGTCTTAGAAGACGTTTCACCTCTCATCCAAGAGGCTTCATCAGTTCATGCTTGTCTGACTAGGCTGGAACTAGTCTGACAAACTGGTGTGGAAAACGTCTTCTAAGACAAAACTAAGTCCAGTTGCGTTCGATTCAATTGCCTTGAGATAACTATGACCTGGATAAATGAGAATATCCACAGGCAGCTCAACTGGATGACTTACCAGAGCCCCCAGAGCAAATACATGCAGATGAATGGTTTTCAGAGTCAAATAATTCAGTGCTGTGAAGTCAGTAGTATTTAAATTTCAGCAAAGCAAGGCAAAGTTTTAGATTTACTGGTTCATCTACATCCCAACCCTCACTTATGGTCATGATGAGCTTTAATGACCGAAAGAATGAGATCACGGATACAAGCAGCCAAAATGAGTTCCCTCAGAAGTTACTGCCTTAGAGATAACGTAAGGAGCTCAGACATCCCAAGGGAGCTCGGAGTAGAGCTGCTGCTCCTTTGCGTCGAAAGGGGTCAGTTGAGGTGGTTCGGGCATCTGATCAGGATGCCTCCTGGGCGCCTCTTGTTAGAGGTGTTCCAGGCATGTCTAACTGGTAGGAGGCCCCAGGGCAGACTCAGAAGACGCTGAAGGGATTACATATCTCGTCTGGCCTAGGAGCGCCTCAGGGTCTCCCAGGAGGAGCTGGAAAGCGTTGCTGGGGAAAGGGATGTCTGGAATACTTTGTTCAGCCTGCTGCCCCGGTGACAAGGCTTTGGATAAGCAGTTGAAAATGGGTGGATGGATGTACTCAGACTATGTGTCTGATTTGCTTCAATAGTCCATTATTAAAGAAAATCTAATGTTCCAGGTTGCCATTGCTGATGTCATAGAAATGTGTTGCACTAACACAAAGTGAAATGAAGATACTTGTTGACACTAATCTCACTAACAGCACATAATGACCATAATGGTTGTTGTGCAAGAATTAACCAATTAGCCACCAATCAAATAAGTTATTAGTATTCATTCTGAGCCTTCCAGGCAGACACTGGTCGACAGCACAGTATTCCTGGGTGGGCCCAGACTCCCCCCGACTGCCTTGACCAGCCAAATCAAATCAGCTGCCAGCGTTTACTACAGCTCACATCAGTATCGTGCATCTATTAATGTCTCTCTCTGACAAGCTGCATGAGCACCATGATGCAAGATCAGTAGCAGCCCCTCACTGTGGTAAAATTTACCACTGAGTTTTGATGTCATTTAAGCAATGTAATGTCTGTGACGCCGACACCCTGACATGACATGCCTACGAGACGTGCGGCTCTTCAGCACCTACTGAGCAGAGACAAAAACAAATCAACCTCGACTGTCAGCGACTGAAATCAAACACCCTCACAATTAAATTTATCTGGAGCTCAGATCAAAGCTTGTTTGACAATCAGCCGTAGTGAGCATTAGGTGCCTTTATTTTTGTCAAAGTTAGAGCAGGGATGTTTTACAAATTAGCCCTGAGAGCCAACATCTACCTGGAAGTTATGACATCAACCTAAAACATGGGAGTGAAAATGTCTTACAGCTCTGATCATACCTCAACTTGTAGTGTATTTCTGCTCAGTCGCTGTTGTTTTCCTCAGTTGTAGATCATTGTGATTGCAGGCATTTGACTTGTTAACCTGTTGTCTGACACCTGTCAGCACTCAGCCGCAGAGGGCAGCTCAGCTGTCAATCAATCTCATGAAAAGGGTTAAAGGGCAAAAGTTGACAGGGTGTCACCTGTCTAGGTTTACAGTTGGAGCCTGTAGTTGTGCTGCAGTACTCAACGTCGGACTCCTTTCTTTCATTTTCCGTTTGCTAGGCTGTGTTATCAATGCATTTCTTGTTTTAAATCAAATTTGATTTGCATTGTGAAGTGTTTCATCTCAGGAGACCATCGAATGAGTCACAAACCTAAAACATGCACCGACATTCCAGTTTCTCCGAGCTTGTCACTTCAGGGTCAACTGTCATCCTCATAATAAACAGTCCAGTAGTGGCTGTAGTCAGTTTGAATGACCTCAGCTTCCCTCTCTTTTTCTTACTGTGTATGTGTGTGTGTGCGTGTGTTTGTGGTTTTGACAATTTACTGTTGGCTCACCGGCAGGGTACAAGGACTGCTCGCCACATGTAGAGACTTCCTCCAGTAAACTTTATCCCTCTCACTCCTCTCCTTCTTCTTCTTTACGAGGCAGAAAACACAATCAATCACTTTTATTGAGCATCTCTTGTTATAGTGAGCGCTGCCTGGTCAGCACAATAAACACCAGTCAGTGCGAAAGATGCATTCCAAAAAAAAAAAGACAGTACAACGTCCTCAAGTTTCTTACATTTCTGCAAATATGTGTGCAGGCGCTTGTTTGACCTTCTTTGTTGGTGTGCACCAGTCTGTGTGTGCGTGTCTGACATCATGCGTCACTAACCTGTCATGTGGAACAGCCAGATCTGTGCTGACAGCCTCTCCTTCAAACCAGCTGCAGCGGATGACATAAAGAAAGTGAGAATGAATCTTACCGTCCTCTCTATCAGTTCTTCATCCTTCCTCCTCATCCCTCCATCCCTTCATCTGTGCTGCTGGAGCACGACCAAGAGCGTTAAACCAAACACATGACTTGGCATGTGTCAGTACATTCCCAGTGTGTTTGAGTGTGTGTGCGCGCATATGGTTATGTGACTGCTGCAAAAACCAATTATGTGCTCATTTCCTTTCAGGTGACTCCCACCTGTTCCTCAACACCAGACCTGGTAAGTGTGTGCATGTAGTTTAGTATGATGTAATCATAGACTGTGTGGATGTAATGCAATTAATTACTGCAGCACACTCACTCTTTTGTGACTGTTTCTCAGCACGGCTCCATTAAATCTACACAACAGAAGAAGAGAGGCTCCATACCAAGGTACCAAGAAGCCTGAATTACACATCAAACAAAAGAAAGTCATATATATATAAGATGCACAGTAAAATAAACATTAAGGAGCTTAAACTTTGATTCGTCTTAATGAACAAACAACTGAACAATGGACTCTCACAATGTCCAGGAGTAAAAGTGTGGAACAAGTGATGGAGCACGTGATGGAGCGCCACTACGACTTTGACCTCACCTACATCACAGAGAGGATCATCTCTGTCTTCTTCCTGCCGGACCTGGAGGAGCAGCGGTATCGTAGAAACCTACAAGAAGTGGCCTCCATGCTGAAATCCAAGCACCAAGACAAGTTCTTGGTTAGTCATAAAACTGCAAACAATATAAACTTACTGTTGTAAAAGGTCTCTTAAAAGGATCAAATAATGAGGTCATAGCTGCTATTAAAAGTTTTATTAAACAAATGAAATGGGTTTTATTTGCATATTTGTGTAACTATCCTGAAAGGTCACTGCTTTAAGGCCTTGATAAGGTCTATAAACTACCACATCCTTCATTACACTGTGTCCTTTAAATCAGTATTTTTTGCAGAGTTTGTGAAAACAGTATGTAAAACAGATTTGTGATATCATCTTATGTGTCTGCCTTTTCCAGCTACTTAATTTATCAGAGAAGAGACACGACATCACCAGACTTAACCCAAAGGTATGAAGTATTCACATGCTTAAAGATGACAGATCACCTCAAGGTTAATGGACAGGTTTGACTTATTCGAAAACCAGATTTTGAAACGTCTTTCCTCCTCTGCGGTTCAGGTGCAGGACTACGGCTGGCCTGATGTTCACGCCCCACCTCTGGACAGGATTTGTGCTGTTTGTAAAGCCATGGAGACCTGGCTGACCTCTGACCCCCAGAATGTGGTGGTCCTCCACTGCAAGGTCAGTGCGGCCTGAATCCACGTGTGCTTGCTTTGCTGTGAGAAAATCTGAATCCGTGGGGAGAGTTTTTTCATTGTCGCTTTGATGTGTGTTCTGACAGGGAAACAAAGGGAAGACGGGGGTCATTGTGGCAGCCTACATGCACTACAGCAAGATATCAGCTGGGTAATCTGCTTCATTATTAATCTAACAAGGCAATCCTTATACCAGCATGTGTTCAGATACATTATCCATTTAAATGTAACCCTGCCATCAAAGCTACATTTCAGTCAAGAAAAATTGGATCTCTATCAACCTTACAACAACTGTGCACAGAAGCTGAGAATGGCCGTGCTTGCAATATTTTTTTAAATGCTGTTATCTCAAGATAATTTTGTTTTCATTATCTCATTCATTATCTCGATAAAATGAGCTTTGTTATCTCATGATAACAAATGTATTAATCCGTTATCACAAGGAAACAAAATGCTGTTTCCTTTCATTACTTAAAATGTTTATCAGAGATCAGAGTGCTATGCCAGCATATGTAGATGGCTTCTTGACAACTGTAGCAACTGATTTAAACTAAAAAATGTATGATCAAGGAGTACTCATTATTTATCTAGCATCAGACTGTTTTTCAAACAAGGTCTAATTAAGGGAAAGAAATTGCATTGTGTCTTTCAATTAGAGATAACATTCAGATCAGTCCGTCAGTTATGAATCCTCTGTGACAGTGATCTTGGAGGCTGAAATCAAGTGTGACCAAATTAAACAGACACTCATTTTCAACTTTAAGCTCTATAATCATTTATTTTTGATATCTGTATTACCTCGTGTATTCTCTTTGACTTCCTTATTTATACTTATCCTTTGGGACTGTCTGCACTGTGGGTCAATTCAGAGTGAAACGTTGTTTAGATTCTTTGTATGTCTGTTATATGAATGTAGAATTGATAATAAAGCATCTTGAATCTTGAATCCCGGGGTCTGGAGAAAACAACAGTCAGTCATTTCTCATAAATTATGTTGTTATCTTGAGTAATCGAAATAATCGTAACCAGTAGTCGTTGAGTAACCTTTTGCGTTCTCAAGAGTCGACAAAAATAAGCACAATATCACAAGAAAACAAACTCTGTTATCTCTATTAAACAAAATAATTAACTTGTGATCTCCAGATAACAGCATTAAAAAAAAAATAATTGCAAGCACAGCTGCTCTCAGCTTCCATAATTTGTTTTCATCAACGCAAAGGCCATCTTTGATTACTGTCAGTGATAGCTTGGCCAATGTGATCACTGTAGGGCTGGAATTAATGATACTTTTTATTATTGGATAATCAGCATCAATAAGCACTGGGTCTATATAATGTTCAAAAGTAGTTACAAAATGTCCCAATTTCCCAGAGCCCCAGTTGACATATTTAAATTGCAGTACCCAAAGATATTCTGTTTAGTCTAAGCAAACTTGCAAAAGTTCAATTTGAGAGGCTGAAACCAATGCAGTTGAACTTTAACATTTAATCAAATTTTTGACAAATAATTTGCTAGTCAACTATCATTTCAGCTTTGCTTTCACATTCTGGTATTATTGGCAAGCTCTAAATAGAGAAAATGTGATGGTCCAAAGAGCCTATAGACTAAATTTGTAGCCAAAGTCACCAATAACAGTAATGCTTTACTCAAGGCGCACACCTCAAAACACTTACTAATACTTCCTAATTTCTGCTTGCACAGATCTGTGCTAAAGCATTTATTAACATACCTCTGGTTGTGTCCACAGAGCGGATCAGGCTCTCACCACTCTCGCAATGAGAAAGTTCTGTGAAGACAAAGTCTCCTCTTCCCTACAGCCCTCTCAGAACAGGTGGGGCACACTCATATATCTTCTTCTTCTGCTACCTAACACTGCTTGTGTTGCCACTGTCATCGCTCCATGCTGTCATCATCACTGTATTTCCTCACCTCTCTTCTTCAGGTACATCTACTACTTTGGTGGGTTGCTGTCAGGCACCATCAAAATGAACAGCAGTCCTCTGTTCCTCCACCAGATCCTCATTCCATCACTACCAAACTTCCAGGCAGGAGGAGGTCAGTTTAACACAAACTAATGTTGTATAATAGCTTGCAGGGCAGTGATGGGAAGTCTTAGCTTTGGATAGTGAACAAAAAGAGTTTTACAATGCTGAAGGGAAAAAAAAACAATAAAGCCTTTGTCTGCAAACTCTCCCCCTCCCCCTGTCTCTTCAGGTTTCTATCCATTCCTGAAAATCTACCAGTCTCTACAGCTTGTCTACACCTCAGGCGTCTAGTAAGTACACGGCCAGTAGTCCAGTGACTGCGTATTCAGCTCACCTCCTGCGGGCAGACACTTTTCCTTCCCCTGTCCCACTGACGGATGTTGTCTATACAGGCCGCAGTCTTTGTTTAGGTGTAGGCTGCTCTGTGCTTATTTTAAAGTGAACATTGTTTACCACTGTTTTACCCAACTGAGACATGTTTTGACTGGTTTTATGTGGGTTTTAAACTGGTGTGGCCATATTTTAAATTCTGTGTATGTGTGTGTGTGTGTGTGTGTGTGTGTGTCCAGTGATCCCCAGAGCTCCAGGGCGAGGAAACTGTGTGTGACTATGGAGCCAGCACTCTTATTAAAGGGGGACATCATGGTGAGAAACAGTTGAATCATATGTTACTAATTGGAAACCTTGCTTTAATTTTAATCCTATCCATATCCACAACTACAGTGCATCACTGCAATTACTGCAAAACCTCAATTGTTTACTAAGCTGCTTTTAAAAACACATGAATAAAATTCTCCTCTGACTTAGATTAAACCACTTACGCTACAAATTCTCTGTAGACTATGAACACGCATACCTGATTATTTTCTTACGCTGTCTTGCATGCCTCTTTGAGTGGGTAAAGATATTCAGAGCCATTAAAGACCTAGATAGACATGCAAGTAGTTTATTTGTCCTGGAGGGTAATCAGTTGCCACGGCAGCAACACGCACCAAACATGCATGATCCAACTAAAAAGACTACTAAAACTAAAAGAGATCGCATTAAAACTTGATTTACCATTTTGTGCTAATATGTTAACATTTTGAGACAGTCCGTGTGAAATGAGCTTTAGTATCTGAACACCTCTGTCATCCTCCTCTGCAGGTGAAGTGCTTCCACCGGCGAAGTAGAACAGCAGAGAGGGAGGTGGTGTTCAGAGTCCAGTTCCATACCTGTACCGTCCACGGAGCCCAGCTGTGGTTTGGCAAGACTGAACTGGATCTGGCCTGCACAGGTATGAAAAACAGTTTTGTAGGAAATGCATTAAATAAAAGGTAGAATTTTCAGTTTAGGTCATGAAGAAATTACAGAAGAGAGTATTGTGAAGGGAGATTATGCTACATATATGCATAAGGAAAACATTAGCAATACATCACTACTGGAAGGTTGTTTAGACCAGTGGTTCTCAACCAGGGATCCTTGAGGAAGTTGCAGGGGTCCCCAGAAAAATGGGGATAAGTTTATTTTCACTGTGAGTCATAAGAGTGACCATTCTGATCTCACCTTAGGTTTCACTTCCTCAACACTTATCTCCTCCACTGTAAATGACAACTAAAGAGTTCTGGTCTTCGTCATATCTAACATCCAAATTTTTTTCAGATGGAGGTCCCTGAAGCAGATAGGGGTCTATAACCTAATGTTTATCAATTTAGGGGTCCTTGACATGAAAAAGGTTGAGAACCACTGGTTTGGCCTACACTAGTGCATGGCGGTGCAGTGGTTAGCACTATTGCCCCCCAGCAAGAGGGTTCCTGGTTCAAACCCAGGGTGGGGGACTCCTTCTTTGAGGAAAATTGCATGTTCTCCCTGTGTCAGCATGGGTTTTCTCTGAGTACTCTGGCTTCTTCCCACAATCCAAAGACATGCACATCAGATTAGTGACTCTAAATTGCCCATGAGTGTGAATGGTTGACTGTCTCTATGTGTTAGCCCTACGATAGTCTGGTGAGCTGTCCAATGTCAGCTGGGATAGGCTCCAGCCCCCCGGCAACCCCCAGCAGCATAAGCGGTTACGGAAAATGAATGAATGAATAGTGCTTTAATGCACTAACATTTGAGCATATTGCAGCATCTGAGTATACAATTTAAAACCACTCTCAGTATATTTCTGTTGCTGTCTTGAAATGGTTTACACGGCTGTATAATTCAAGACCCACTTATTGCTCAGTCCATTGTGGTATGTGTGTATTTTGAGACAAATATCAAATGACAGTGTCAGTTTAGATGAAACAGAAAAGCTTGTACATGGCTCGGTAAGCAGCAGTCTCATGACAGTTGCTCTGAGTGCTACATGCTGACGCATGCATACAATGTATAAATAATATTACCCACACTCATGCATGAAAGTAAAAAGAAAACTCATTTCAGATACAATACTTTGAAGTGTTATGCTCTGTTTCCATTATGAAGAGTGAAAAGTATCTTTGGTGTTTCCACTTCACAGATCGCACTTTCTTGTGAATGTTTTTATCAGTCTGTGTAGTTACGGCCTGGATATTTTTAGTCACTGCCTTTATGATCGTCTTTCTGTAGATGACAGGTTCCCTCCAGATGCTACAGTCGAGTTTATCTTCTCCAGTGGGCCAGAAAAAATGAAAGGTGAATATTATCAACTGTCTGTCTGTCACTGCGTCTCTTTCTTTTTACGTCTTCATTTGCTTCATATCAAAATGTCGGCTTTCCAAGGTCGAGAATACCGCAAGAATGATGCCTCCATCAAAGTAGACTACAACACCTCAGACCCTGTGGTCAGATGGGATTCTTATGAGAACTTTAACCTGCACCATCAAGACAGCATTGAAAGTAAGAAGCACTCGCAATCACACAGCTGTAAAGAGTAAATTTACACCAGAGAGAGTCATCATAACATCATACCCTCTTCTTGTTTCTACCAGATATCTCTCATACGAGGGGCCCTCTGGACGGCAGCTTGTACGCCCAGGTGAGGAAGCGTCGAGGGCCGGGCTCAACTGCTTCAGGGGCGTCACCCAACGGCTGCCTCACTAGCAGTCCAACAGTCAAGCCTCAAACTCCCAGCCAGCCCCAGCCTCTCACCTATACCTCTGACTCAAGCCGCTCCTCGGTCCTCGCTGATCAACCGGAAGACACCTCTCCATCTATAAACCGCCCAGAAAGAGAAAACACTGACTCTCCTTCAAGGAGAGGAGACAGGGAAGATGGAGCAAAGGATAAAAGACGAGGGAAAGAAAAGGATAGAGAGACAGCGATTTTAGATGATGGAGACCCATCAAGTCCTCAGGGTTTGAGGCGAGAGCATTCGTGTTGCGGTCGAGCAAAGTGTGGCGACGGTGGATGGGAACGGGAGCCTTGTCTTTCTGATGTTCACTGCCTCGGCCGATGCAACAGTGTTAAAAAGAATCCAAAAAGCCAAACTCTGCCGGCCTTGCCATCCAAATCTATATCCCCGCCTCCTCATTCAGCTCATATGGAACTCTGCCATCGACATAGTGCCCATCCTTTACCAGAACTGCCATGGGAACGTCCACCCCCACCCCCGCCCTGTCTCCTCAGGCCTTGCTACCCTTACTCCAGCCCTGAACACACCCACCCGCACAGCCACACCCTCCCAGCCTTAAACAGACTCTGCACTGGGGAGGAGTGTCACCTCCTCCATTATTCCAGCCACAGTCCAGCCTCTCATCTCTCCCATCAGTCACTGCCCTCAAGTCCTTACAGGGAAATGTTCTTTGGCTCTCCAACACCATCCCCTGGTTGCCCCTGTCGGGACTGTGCCAGCAGGCGAGAGCACCAATCAGCCTCAGTTAGAGTATTCCACCCATTGCACCCCGACCGATCAGAAAGCCCACACTGGTCCCCAGGAGCAGGGATCCAACGGACAAGAGAGGCGCCTCCACTGTGGGAAAGTGAAAATCCATGGGAGGTGGCAAGAGAGGCAGAGTTCTGGCAGTGCAAATCAGCCATGCCAGCATTTCGTGTCTGCCACTCCAGTTTGGATCAGAGTCCAAACCCGGAGCCTAGATATGCCATGGGACCTCATCAGGGCTACCCCAGCCCCCAGTCTCTGATGGATGTGCGGGATGGAGCCAGCAGTGGGTACCACACTCCTCCACAGCCACGTCACTCCTGTCCCTGCTCTCCTTATCAGTCATCTCCAGCAGAGAGCCATGAGAGCAGGGGTTACGCCTCAGGGTATCACTCTGGATCAGCCTCGCCTCTGCCTGCCAATAGCCCCTCTCCAGGGAGAGGCAGGCTGCCTGAGACTCCCTCTGGATCGAGAGACCAGCAGCACATTGAGCATCACAAAGGTGAATGGTTTTTTTTCATTGAAATAACATGTTTGTTACTTTTTATTTTCCTCATTTCTTTGTTGTACCATCAGATAACCTTGTCTAATCTTACGTCTTTAAGTGGAACAGACCAAGGCTGATGCAGAGGATGACATATCCCAGGGTTCAGAGGGTAAATCGGACTCTAATGGCCAGTCAAGCACCCCTGGATTGGACTCTGACCATGACTACACAATCATTGGAAGCAGCAGCCCCACACACACAGAGGACAGGTGGTTGAAACTTTTCCTTTTTGACATTTATGAATGCTGAAAATAAAAATACATTAACCCAGATTTGTAGATAACTCTCTTTTTCCATACTTTGCCATTTCCTTAGTGTAACTGCTGACAGCCCTTCTCAAAGCCAAGAAACCTCTACACATCAGGAGTGCAGCACAAATGGCAGCAAAGCTGTTGCACCAGTACCAAGAGAAATGCAAACCCAAAGTTCCAGCATATCCATAAGTTCCACACAACCATCAGGTGAGCAGAGTTTGAGCTCTGATGGAAGGCTTGGAGCAGCCAAGATCCCAGCAAGTCCACAGGGGTCTAAGACTTCAAACTATGCCACTGTCATCATCACCCCAGTCCAAGTGCAACTGAATGGTTCTGCCCTTCCTTGCGATACCCCATCTGATAGCAACAGAGCTTTGTCCATGAACCCCTCTGCCAGTCTCAGCTCTAGCCCTTCCACCACTTCCCCAAATTCTCCTATTGGCTCCCCAGACCTCCAGTCTTCTCCCACGCGTTCTACATCAGCAGCAGACACAGCTGGACAGAGACTGACTCCAGACAGAGACAGCTCGGCTGACACAAAACCACCATCACCCGTGCCTGATGGATATCATACACCAACCTTCCCCTTAGCATCCTATTACTACCCATTACTAAATGTCCCTCACGTACCATACACTGGGTACACTGCAGTCACCATCCCAGCCATCCAGCCACCACTACCTGAGAAGAAACGTCTTTCTTCCACACCAGGATCCCTAAACGGACACAACTCTTTGCTCCGGGTCTCCTCAGCTCCTTCCCCGACACACCATGTTACTTTCTCTCCCTCTGTCGGAGAGCAGAAACGGGGCTCTTCACAACTCAGCTGTAGGGACGAGGCGGACATCAGGGTCAATGCTAAGTTTGTCCAGGACAGCTCCAAGTACTGGTACAAACCAGGCATCTCCAGAGACCAAGGTGAGGGTTACAGTGAGGGATGGTGATATAGTGTCATTGGTGCATCTCTTATTTTACACTATAGTAACTATACTCTCGTGTGTCTTCTCTACCACAGCCATAGCTGTTCTGAAGGACAAGGAACCAGGAACGTTCCTCATCAGAGACAGTAACTCCTTCCAGGGGGCCTACGGCCTGGCCCTCAAGGTGGCCACCCCTCCTCCTAATGCCAACATCTCTGGCAGCAAAGGTATCCATTATTAATTTTTTTGTTGATATCAATGAACTGGCTTCCAGTGGCCCTTTTTTGACACGACACAGTGGGAAAAGCACATAATAAAATGAACAATGGCTGAAGTCCATTTCGATGGGTCCTGCTATTGTGTATGCTGGCTCACTGACACACTGGCCTTGTTTACACCTAGTATTACCATGCCTCTAGGGTGATAATATCCCATTTGGACAGCTCTAAGTACAGGTGTAAATGCACCCAATGTGTCCTTAATGTGTCTTGAGATCCAATTACTCCATTATTCGATAGTGATACGGCCATAATTCTTTAAGCAGTATGTACGCTAGTGGGTCCTGGGCCACAAGGACCACCTGCTCCACTGACATCCTCTGCAAAAGCAGAAGTTCATACTCATCTGCAGCTAATGGCATTGTTTTAAAATGTGAAACAACAAGAGGATGTCAAAGATCTTGGCTGATTTGGTTTGCCTAAATGCCAAGAAATAGTACTGTAGTATTATGTGTTTTTCCCGCACACCAAGGCCTTTGCAAATTTCTCCTTCACAGGAAGCGCACTTCTTCTTCTTTTAATTTCCAGCATTGAAGTGCAGTGCTCCGTCCCGCTGGTTAAAAAACAACAACCCATTTGGTATTTGCAGATGTTAATAATGTACGTGTCTATTTGCATAATAGACCATTTCATTGCTATTCTGTTGCTAGGACGACAGCTCTGGTCTCTGTTTATATAATATTCTGGGACCCATTTACAATGTTTATGTTGTCAAGTCTGAGACAGTCTATAGAGCGAGGAAGTGAGATCCAATCACAAGTGGTCACTTGAGACACATGTTAATACCAGTTGTAAAAAGGGCCATAATCATGGCTTAAGGCTCACTTATATTCCCTTTACATTCAAAAATATATATGTCCGTTTCAAACATTGTAAACGTCACTGTCCTCATACTTCCGTAGTTTATGATAGCCAGGGTACAGCCATGAATGGCACTAAGGTTGTATCTCGCTTGAACTACACTACACTGCCTCCACGATCTCTGGTGGTACTGCTGCATTTCGTCCATGTCTACAAGATTTCAGAAAGTGTGCACAAATACAGATGAAATGAATGCAGAGTACTGAAAGATGGCTAAATCCGTCTCCGTATCTAGCATTGAGCATAAATGAGCCCTTAATAGGACACTTGAATACAACAGAGCTATTGTTAATGTTGTTACAGTAACACCAGTGCTTTCTCTATTATGACAAGTCAAAAGTCTAATGTGAAAAAGGCCTTTAGGTGTTTTTCTTGGCACCGGTCGAGTCACATCATTCTCCCGTTCAACACTTAAAGAAATTTGATGCCAGTGTTATGTGCTTTAGTGGTTGATAATTGTAGTAGTAGTTTCATTCATCTACTAAGGGTTCGTTCTTATTGTTACGCATTCATGTGTATGTATCTCCATTTTTGCTGCAAGAACAACAACATGACAGAGTCCATATTAATATTCTTTTTTTTTAGTTTTTTTCCCTGCATCCTTATAGAATATGTTCTGCAGCAACACAGTCTGCCTTATTTTTCATCCTCACTCCCCCTCCTCTTCCCCTCCTCTCCTCCCTCCCAGGGGACCCTCTGGAACAGCTGGTGCGACACTTCCTCATCGAGACCGGGCCACGGGGAGTGAAGATCAAGGGCTGTCAGAACGAGTCCTACTTCGGTCAGTTATTTGAGGGACACAACTGTCACGATACGATTCATATATTTAGTTACGTACAAGATACTGAGACTGAAAATTTTTAACTTGTAAAGCTAAAGGAAGTATTTATTTACGTCCTTCACAGTCCCCTGTTATCCTCCTTTTAATGTCTTTTAATCTGTCATAATCACAATCTGTGTAACCTATTTTCTCTTTCTCTGTCTTTGTCTCAGGAAGTTTATCTGCGCTGGTGTACCAGCATTCAATTACTCCTATCTCACTGCCGTGTGCCCTTCGCATCCCAGAAAAAGGTAAAATCCGTAGTATTTAGATGTTGTGACCTTTATTCCAAAATTAAATATCTCCCTTTTTAGATAAGATATACTTATTACAAGAGAACAATTAACACTTCAATGAGTAGCAGGTTATTACAACAGCCTGGATCCTCATAAATTAGACAGTACTGTTATGTAACTGTAGACTATGATGTTTCAGATCTGGTTGGGGAGCTTCAGGAGATGCACAGCGCCACAAACACCAGCACTGCGGCTGACCTCCTCAAACAAGGAGCAGGTAGTACATGCACTGGCCTGTTTAGTGTTTGGTGATTCTGTTGTTACATGAACTGTTACAGTGGCTCACGTGTAGCGCAGTAGTTGTAGTTCTTTGTTTTGACCAGCAGAGACTGATCAAGCCTCATATATGTCCATAGGACCATGGGCTATAAGTACACACTGTTTACGTTAATCTGTATTTTCTCATCTCTCTCTCATATACTAGCTTGCAACGTGCTCTACCTGAACTCTGTGGAAACTGAATCGTTGACGGGCCCTGAGGCGATCTCAAAGGCAACCAAGTGTACTTTGGCCCTGAATCCACGCCCAGTGGCGACAGTGGTCCACTTCAAAGTGTCCGCTCAGGGCATCACTCTAACCGACAGCAAAAGAAGGTACATCTTAGACACATCGGTCTTTCTTCTTAGCAACATTATGAGAGTTTTAATTCAGTGGATGTGACTGGTAATTTCATTTAAAAAAAAAAGCTGTCTGACACATGTACACCAGTTTGATAGAAAACTAGGATATTTAGAGTGACGGTTCACCCCAAAATCAAAAACAGTATTCTTCCTCTCACCTGTAGTGCTATTCATTAATCTAGATTGTTTCGATGTTAGTTGCTGAGTTTTGGAGCTAGAGACCGTAAAGTTTTCTGCTTTAATACATTTGAAAAACTCAACAGAAATGTCTCTTTTCAAAGTTCATGACCCAGTTACTCACGCTAATCCATAGACCTTGTTGTGAGTAGTTTCATGTAGGTACTACTTTCTTTCTACCGAACTACACCCGCAAACCCTATCACATCAAAGAAAGAATCAAGCGTGCATCTACTGCTCCTCACCTAGCACCACAGAGCTTGCTAACGTTACAGCTCAGCCGAGGAAAACGCCATTAATGTTTACATCTGGTGCTGTCACAAGAACGAGCCTCTCGTCTTGAGTTGACAAACACTTCCTTCTGCACAGTAAAACGGAAACAATCTAGACAGATAATTAGCATTACACGTAAGAACTGGCGTTAAACTGTAAACTGTGCCTTTGTAGTGAATGCCAAAGACAACTGACTCATAAAACTGTTTGTGTGTCCACAGGCTATTTTTCAGGAGACACTACCCAATCAACAGTGTGACTTTCAGCAGTCTCAACCCCCAAGACCAGAGGTGGGTCCCTGACACATATCAAACAGTGACAGTATGATTTAATAGGAGGTATATGTGCTTATATGTGTTACTGCTGATTGTCTTCAGTAACAGCAGCAACATGTATGCTTTCTGCTGCTGCACAAATACTCAATGTATTTACTTATATTTTGTAAATATAAGTTTTCTGTCTGCTTCAATACTCTGAGAGGTGAATGTAGATTCGTAGTGACTGCCTAGTCTTCATATAACAGTCTCCATGTCTGTTATTCATGTTTCCTACGTTTTGTCTCTGTCTCTATTCGTGTGCCCGTGCTTCAGGTGGACTAACTCTGATAGCACGTCAAGCAAGTAAGTGCTTGCTTCTCTGTGGGTTTTTTCCTTGGCGAGTGACTTTGCATGGCAGTTAATCACAATCAGATTTATTACTCTGACTTATTGAGACCAAATCTAGTTTCTTTCAGTGCCACATGTTATCAGCTCTCCCGTCTTCTCACCTCTCACGTCTCCTTTTTGCTGCAGGATGTTTGGCTTTGTGGCGAGGCGGACAGGCAGCGCTACAGAGAACGTGTGTCACCTGTTTGCAGAGATGGACCCCGAGCAGCCAGCTGTGGCCATTGTCAACTTTATCAACAAAGTCATGCTGGGACCACAGCTACGCAGATGAGACAACTGGGGAATCTGAAAAGTCTGGACTAGTGGGGATCTGGGAGAGATGTTAATATGGATTTTAACAAAGCGTGTGTGACTACATTTGTGCTTGCATTTGTACAGATGGCACCACTGTGCTCGGCTGGATGACTGTTTCTATTCAGATCACTGCTCTGCAGGGCAAAGTATTGCTTATATGTTAGTTTACAGAGCAAACCATTAGAGAGGAATAGTTTGTTAAGCCAAAGACTGACCTAAATTTGTCTGCCAAATGAGATTGAGATAAGAGTTTGGGTTTTTTGTTTTGTTTTTTTGCTGTTAATAAAGTTATTTTAGTTGTATTCCTGTTCACATCACGTACAACAATCACATGACACATGACAATCCATGTACCACACTGTTATTTGTATTAAAGTTTTTCAACATCAACATTTAAAGCTCAAGGAAAAAGTGTCATACAAGCAGTAAAATGCAAGAGTCGTGTTTTAAGGTGTAAAGTGGCCTAAATGCAATTTTGGTCCTTATGCAATGAGAGAAACAGTAAAGGACGTGATTGCAGATCAGATATTATGTATTTTGATTATCTAAGGACAAAGGCTACATTTTAACTCAGTGGTTACGTACATATTTTGTAACTGACTATATTTGTTCTTGATGCAAGTATACTGTTAAAAGGTTTTTAAGCACAGATTTAGAGGCATATTATGCTTGACTTGCCTACAATTTAAAACGGATAATTTAAAATGTTATGTGGCTACTAACATAAGCAGGTAAAAGGGGGGACAGCCCTAAAAATGTTTTAAGACATTTCTACAGCTATGACTAATAAATAGCCTTACTAAGTGATGTCTCACGTGGGGAAACCCTACAATGTCTGCAATGTTGGTGATGTCATTATGAAAAGAGCCAGTACCAGAAATGTCTCCATATCACATAATAGTCTCGGCCCTGCTTATGTTCCTATTTCACTAACCGATATCCACGGCAACACATAAGTGACTTATGTTTCACTTTAAGCCAAAGACTTCATTATTGTGTAAAAAGTTGTTTTTATCAATACTTTTTGTTTTTGTTTGGTATTTGTGTTTTCTATAAACGGATACGGTAGTTAGATGACTTCAGCACAGTTATTGTTTTTCACAATGGATTTTTATGTAAAAGAAGTAATATATTTTAGGTCTCTGAGAAGAATGGTGTATGTCATATTTGACAGGAAATTTGAGTAATAAAATGGAATTGAATTCAAGTGTTTGCTTCATTATTTCAAGGCTTCATGTAAAACATATTTTAAGATATTTTACTAATTTGCAGACGGTATGGTTTATTTGCATTTGCCTTTTTTGGTTACTTGGTTAGTCTATGTCAGTGTGATATATATGACTTTAGTATGAAATTATTTCCTCACGCTCAATGTCTGCACTTACCTATTACCTTGAAAGAGCACGATTGGTCACACAAGCTTTCATACTGCTTGAACAATGGGAGTTCAAAAGGATGAGGTCCCACCGAGATTTGAACTCGGATCGCTGGATTCAAAGTCCAGAGTGCTAACCATTACACCATGGGACCAACTCCGCTGATATAGGCCACAGATCTCTACTTGAAGCCATAATGTGTCCTATATCTCCTGTTAATGTACTTTTCCCTTGACATATGTCTGTGCATACGGTTAAGGTCTTTAAGAGTGCCAACTACCCCGTGTTTCGCCATTGCTAGTTAGCTAACGGAGGCTAAGTTAACCTAGCTAACTCAGCTAGCAGAACTCGCTGTGTGTGGTGAGAGACAGCAGCAAGCAGCGCAGTGTAAAATAAGATGTAGCTTGTTATGAACCTACGCATCCACCTACAGGTGCAGACAGTCCACCACGTTTGTCTCACCGAGCCTGTCGATATGTGTTATTAAATATATCACTGAAGGTTTGAGGGTCACGTCAATTACTTTCATTAATTTCTGCTAGCTAGCTGCTCCTTATCCGATTTCGGCTCGTCAAAATAAAAGCTGTGTTTTCAAAATAAAAGATTAGATTATATAACTGCTAAAATGTGTCAAACCAGTTATAGTTTTTTTTTCTGAGTTTGTACAGTAACGACTTATGCAGTTGAATTTTAACAACAGCTTTCATGCAAGCATGCCTGATTGCATAAACAGTAGAAGAGAAAATGTAATTTACCTTTAAAAAAAAAGAGCCTCAGGAAATGGAGGAATAGTGGAGGGATAAAGGCATCAACAACTGCTACCTAGGTGCTCAGTAAGGGAGTGTTCGTTACTGATGAGCAGGAAGAGGGTGGTGCAAAAAAGGGGAGGCATGTCAAAAAAAAATTTTAAGCTCTGTTTTTTTATTTTTGGCTTAGGGGACGGACATACAAATTTAAATGGTTGTATATTTTGTATTTATTTTATCGCAGTTTTTTAAGAGATCATGTTTTCTTTCAAATATTACCAAAATACATCATTTATAATGGCCACTAACTGTAAAATCAGAAATTATTATTGCGTTTTCAAAATTCAAACTGTCCTTGGACACAAAATGTGCAACAAACGCTTCCATCAGAAAAAAAAAATAACCAAAACCGAGCTCAAAATAGTGGCATTTCATCAAAATTACTCCATTCTTCATGTCATATTTAAAATTTGGACATAAATTTGGGCACAAGCTAACCAGTCTGCACAATAAGAGTGAAAACCCGTGGCTTTTCTCAACACCAGGAACCCAGGGAGTGTAAGAGCCACTTTAGCACATATTAACATTTGATAAGAATTTCTGTGTTGATATGACATATCATATAGGTTCTGACGACATTGTTGATGTGTAATAACGGGAATACGATGAGAATATATAGACTTGGCCTGCCATTTTGTTTCTTTTTTAGATTCTCAGTAAACCAAACACACTTAGTGGCCTAGGAACTTTGGTACATTAAAACGTCCACTACGGGGAGGCTAAATGAAAAATATTTCTAGCTACAGGGAGAGTCAAGATAAATAAATATATTTTTAAAAGTCACACCCCAGCCACCCCCTCCTCTGATACCTCTGATAAGTAAAGAACAGTCCCTAACTCCAGCTGCTCTGTGACTAAGGGTAAAAGATTGTTTGTGCTGGCACAAATGGGGTTGGTTTGTGCATTTTACATGACCAAAACACAGTAACTATTATTAGGTGTTCAGAAGCACCTAATAATGAACCAGATAGGTTTTCAGACCCATCTGTTGTGCAGGTTCCACTCTCAACACTCAATCCAGTTGACTGGGTTGGGAGACAGGGGTAGTCACTTATGTAATAAACTATAATATAACGTCTTGATGCTTGTTTTGTCCTGTGTTGCTGAGGAACAATAAAGGCTCCACTTTGGTGTGATTGCCTGGAACTAGCTCAACCGGTTGCATAGCAGCACATTGGCAGGCACCCAGGGATTCCTGGCTGACTTCCTGGGTGCCATTTCAAAAATGTAACACTGTAAGATTTAGCACTGTAGTGTTGTTATAGCCCAGGGACTCACATGTGATAGTACAGTATAGTAATGGTGGCCATGCTGTCCCTCATCCTCCCACAAGAGGGAACTAGAGGGACTTCAATAGGCTGTGATAATCCTCTTGTGTAGTCAGATCTCCATATTGCAGCTCCCAGCGAGCCTCTGGAGGAAAACAGTAGTACCAGGGTATGAGGTTTCAGATTTTTCTCTCTGTGAATGAAAGATCACAGCCAGTCTCGCCGCATCGCTAAATGTGAGAGCTGGATCGTGTGTCAACTGTAATACCTGTATTCAATAAGTATTGTTATTCCTGTGCTTTATGAAGTCTAAGAACTGTAGGAGTCCAGGAACAGCCTCCACCCCTGCTCAGCTTTCTTCTGAGGAATTAATAGAAAGGAAAATAACCTTTGGTCCCATAGGCCAATATTTGAAGAGGAAAAAAAGGAATTCCAACAATGCTCAATGTTTGCTGCAACACAAAACGTTGACGACAAGAGAGATATATTAGTTTGTTTGAGGAAAAAACACATGCACTCACACAATAGTAATACTAAACCTTAAGTAGCACATTAAAACAACTTCTGTAAGTGTGTTTCATTCATTTTTATCACTGATAGAATTGTATAGCTACTCACAAACCCACTTCCCTCTAATTTGTATTGGTTTATTATTAATGCTGAGAGAAGAAAAACATATTATGATACACTTTATTACTTCACTGATTATTTATTGATTGTTTATCATCAAGTCTTACATAAAGGGTGAAGAAAAAAAAGAGAGAAATATACAGTAGTAAACAGTACTATGGAGGCTGATATTTGGTTATGAATCTAACGGTTTGATGGCATTAAGGACAACGCTGTCCGGAACCTGTTGGCTCTGGAAACGATCCCCTGGTAATGTTTTCCAGAAGAACAGGACTGCATAGTTTGAGGCTAAGGATGAGTGTGGTCTCGAATGGGCCTCCTTTAAGCGTCTCCTGTGGTAAATGTCCTGGAGGGATGGTCGTTTATTGCCTGTGAGAAACTATGCTGTTTACATCACCTGCTGTACAGCTTTACAGTCCAGGGCGGTGCAGCGTGGACACCACACGGTGATGCAGCTGCTACAGATACTCTAAATGTAGCACATGTAGAAGGTAGTGAGGATCTACGGAGCCAAGCTGAATTTACACGTCAACATCGCGCAGTATTGCTGATCCAAAGGAACTTGAAACTGCTGACTGTCTCCACTTAGGGCATATTGATGAGAACGAGTTTACAATTATCTCCTTCACCTTGTTGTCCTGGCACCATATTTAAGAGTCTCACCTCTGCCTTGTAAGCAGTCAGTGTCAGATGCTATGTTTAATGCACACGCAAACCAGGTTATTGGGAGACATCACAAGATATAAAATAATTGGTTTACATACCCTCCATTCATCTGACTACTCTTAAACCTCTTACCAGTGGCTAGGATGACAGCAGATTACCCTTACCATATTAGTAGCTATTCCTTACTTTGCACATGTCTAAAATACAAATCACAAACATCCAACTGTTTAGCAGACCATGTTTCAGAAATCCAGCTATTGTCAGACTATCTTCTTTCATGAAAACACTAAGTGACTATACCGATAGCTGTGGTGTCATTCTCAAACTGATGAAAGTGCGGCTGTGCTGTGCCTCACAGTTATGTGTGATTAGGGAGTAATGGCGCGAGCTTAACACGCAGCCCAGGGTGTCCGCAGTGCTGAGAATGAGTGGAGGAAGTGTCAATCTCCACCAGCAGTGCTCTGCATTTCAGAAAGTCCAAGATTCGGTTGCACATGATGGTGCTCAGATGTGGTCCCTGAGGATGAGGAGAATCATATTGAAGGCTGTAATCAACAGTATTCTTGTAGCGCTTTTCATGTCCAAATGTGACAGAGCAGCTTTTGGGTGCTCTGTGCTATAACTGCACACTGCCCAGGGGGAAGTGAGTCTGTGTGGGTTTTGAGCAGCAGCCCCTGGCATCCCATGATGACAGACGAAAGTGCAACAGGGTGTTAGTCCCTGAGGCAGGATATCCTTGGTTCTGTAGGGACAACATGTATCACACTGACACATTACAAACTGGAGCAAAGGGCAAAGACTGAGTGTATCCACTAGAACATCTGCCAGCTGATCAGCACATGTTTCAGAATCTGGCCAGAGATACTCTCAGGTGCTTTAGGGGAGTTGGTGCACCTGAGGCTCTGCTCACAGTGAGTGCTCTTAGACGTACATTGTTGTCCATACTATAATTCTCCAAACGTGTTAAGGATATGTTCAGCTTGTTCGGGAGGGAGGCAGATACATATGACACACAGCTGGGCTGCCCTTTGTGGCTAACTGAGGATTGACAAGGAAAAGAAAGATTTTTGACACATGATGTTTGATCAGTGGCGCCCCCAGAAATTATTTATAATGGCGGCCAGATGGGGCCACTGAACATTTTGGGGTGGCACACCAAAAAGCAAAAGCCGTACCTAAATTTCAGGAATTCTGTTATGCTGTTTTAGTCAGGCTGTTCTCATGCACTGTTGGTACGTTTTCCTATGTAAAGTAATGCACCAATATTCGTAGATATACCACATAATGATAAGCCAGTCATTTTTGCATAACCCACGTATTTTGGAAGGCTGCAATCATGCCACTAATGCGCTGACTAAAGTAAAGAAGGAAGTGGTCCTGAGCAGCCCAGTTAGACGGCAGGCTGGGATGGTGGATGGTCACAAAACACAGGACTTTCCCCATGAGACCGGTGTTCAGAACCGTGTGAATTATGAGTCATTTTAAGATATGTTTTTACCATGTTCCTTCTCCGAAATTTAGTTAGTACTTTAGTTGCCTAAAACCAAACCTCCGTAACTTTACATTAAGCGCATAACTTCTTTCGTGGGGCGTGAATTTGTAGGATATCATACAAACCATTGTATGAGGATAAATTGTATTAGCAGTCTATATAGGCTAGCTGAAAATTACGTTGATATGGAGGGTTAAGGAATCGCATACTGATATACTTTGGTTTCTTATTTTACAGATAATATCACTGATTATCTGATGTGTAAGGACTTTTAGTGATACAGTTAACACCTTGAGTTCCACAACAATCCTGTTTTAAAATGTTATATCTATGCATGTGTTAGGTGATTCATTGTTCTTCAAGTAGGCTGGTGGTCCTTTTCTTTAAAAAAGACAAATACACAGCTTTGATTTGAAGGATCATAAGGACCAAAACATTTACTGGAAACAAGCCCTCTAAAGTTATGGGGGGGTTCTGGGTACCCAAATAACTAATTTTCATTCATTCACTCCTAAAACACAGAAATGGGTTAGCATTTTATCATTTGCAGTTTCCTGGTGTTTTTAGTAAATGGGTTTTTTGAAAATAGAGTTTTTGGTTAGATGCTTGAAATACGGTCACACAAGCTTAAGAGATTTTCACATTTTGTTCTACCACAAAAAATATGTCTGTAAATAACCCACTCATAATTTTTTTTGCTTTTTCTGTGTCTTAAAAAAGGCGGTTGCTAAATGGCTAATTGAGCCAACAGAATGTCATCATACAAAACATGATTTTACAGCCTCGCTGTGGTGATGGCGTTGAAGTTGAAGTCCGTGATGTAGTTTGTTTGTAGCCTAATGTTAGGTTTTTACTTGTGGCGATTTCATTCAGGTGGTGTTTATTTGTGAGGATGATCTTGTTGAACAAGATGTGTCAGTATCATACACTTTTGTCTGCTAGAGAGCTTATTCCCTACAAAAATCAAAAATCCAATAGAAATATTCCATAGGTGTTTTGATGAGGGAACCAGGGCAACACTAATTTTCGTGTCGGCCTACAGAAAACGTCATCCATGGAGCACTCTATTAGTTTTGCCAGCGAGGGCAAATAGAGTGGGCAGCATTTGTTCCAGGGGAACCATTGTGTTTTTATGTATTTACTGGAGAGAGAAAAGCTTGCTGTTGTATTTCTCATCTTGTCTCATGAGCCTTTATATGTGTGTGTGTATGTGTGTGCATGTGTATTTTAGTTTTTCTCTTATTCAAAAGTCTGGTGAAATCTGATTATTAGCTGTGCTACGTTGCTTTTGTGCAACCTGATAGTTTTGTTCCCTGACAAATTATTCTCGCTCATATGACTTGTTTCATGCCTGTTACCCTGCCACTGTTAAGACCCCACTGTTTAGTTTTACATTTGCACAGTACTCACACCTGCAGTCCTGTGTAACTTCACTCTGCACACTCTGCCTCTGCAAATAGTTATTGTGCTTATTTTTAATGTTTTAGTTCATCCTTTTATGTGTGGATAATGTCATAATGCACCAAAATGGAGTTATGCTCCACTTTAAAATTAATGCATCTCCTCAAAATCTGCAGCCAAATTTCTGCCTGGATGTGCACACTATACAAATACGTGTGTTGCACTGATGTTTGCTTGTCCTGTACTGTCCCTTTGCACCATAGAATAACCTAAAATCAACTCTGACTGTTCTTAAGGCATGTGCCCGCATATACTCTGCCACTATGCAAGTTATTTATGTCTCTGCACCAGTGCCACGAATACTAATTTCCATAGTTTTAGTGGGTCAAGTGTTTCTGATTTATGATTTCCACCCTCCTGATTTCCAAGCAGCATGCCAGCTTACTCTGAAGGGCCGGAGCATGTGAGGACACAAAATGGCTGGGCCAGGACATGTCTGACATGGGTGTTGTGGAGCCAAATAAATCCCCGTTAGCAGAACGGCTTGATCCAGTGCTGGTGCCAGACTTGGAGTCCACCCAAGCCGCAGGACAAGGATCAACTCTCCATGAGCATGAACCTAACACCCACACACTTTACTACCAGTCACTGTACATGAATCAACAGTCAACAAGCTTATGACACATGTCGAAGGTGCCAGAGGGCTCTGGATCATGCTAATTTTGGGGGTTAAGACAGAATACAAAACTGAGCACATGTAGTTGACATTGAACTTTGCACGTGCATGCTTGGGTTTTATGGACTGGATGTAATTGTTGAGTGGTCTGTACTTTTTGGCCACACAGCAGGTACAAAATATATACTGTGAAGCGGAAAATTTAGGCAATGTCCTGAATTTTTCTTTGTCGTTTTGGAGGCAAGGCAGCTCTGGCAGGGGATTTAGAAAGCAGAAAAGAAGTGTGCGACACACAGAAGCTCTAGCACGGTGCTGACTGTTAAATCAATGCAGGGGATAAATGGAGGGCTTGTGCAAGTGCAAAAAACCTGATACACATTTGATGAACACAACAGAAGTGATTTAGCAGCTTGTTCATACACTGTATAATTTGTGAGAGAGGTAGGTGTGATAAGCTATAGTTTAAGCCTGCACCTTTTCGGTTATTGCTATAATCTCTTTTTTGACACTGACTCATCAGGCGTATCTGTCTAACCACTTGGCTGCATTGCTGTGTACAGTATTTAATTATTTTTTCAAGATTAAAGACTAAAAGAAGAGATAATTGCAAAATAGCACAGACGGGTTAACAGAGATGATGGGGTAGAAATAGTCCTGGTAAAACTCGTATTTCAAAGTGCAAAGATGTATTTGTAAAATACACATGGATAAAGTCAGAATTGAATGCCTGCTGCTGGAAAAGCAGCTTGTGTTACGTCTTCAGGGATTTCCAGTAATATGCAACGCTGTTTTCCCTTTGCAATCTGCACAGATCTATTTTTTTGTTTCCACGCTGCAGCAGGAGAAAAGAACGATTAGCTGGAAGAGGATATATGGAACCGGATGGGGCCCTCCTCTCTCTTTCCCTTCTCCCTTTCGTATCTGTCGCCTTTACTGTGTTTACATTATAGACACACCCCTGACCTTCACCCAGGCCCCCTTCGCTGGCCCCACACACACACGCACACACACCGTTTCACATACCAGAGCTATGAGCACACAACCGTGAATGCACAAATGTCACCGAAATAAATAAGTGGATGCAAAAGAAACAGCTTTCACATTGATGGAGAGCACGAAATATCAGCAGCGTTTGCCCAGTGTGCTCCTGTTTAGTGGAGTTGTTTAATCGTCTATTTTTAGGCATCCTCGGCCATCTCTCATGCATTGCAAATGTATGGCAAGATCGCCATGCAGCTTTCCAGCCTACCACTGTACTGCAGAGTAGACACACCCCTCCAATACACACACCTCACTGCACACATTTGCAAAGTGTCAAAGAAATAATGGAGGAAAATGCGTAAAACGGAAGATTCAGCACCAGGCAGGGCTCGTGTTGTTATTTCACCAGCGTGATATCGATGGTGATGTTGTGGCTTGTTTAAATTTCAAATGTGGGACTCTGAGCATGTAGCCGCAAAACAAAGACACTCGGTGCGAGAGATAAACACGGCATCCACGGGATGATTTCCGCCTATTGAGACACCACGCCGTATCTAATGTTGGCGCGGTAATCCCCCGCACCGGGTGTCCATTGATTCAGAGATCAGAAGCATAACGATGTTGCTTTAAACCTCACGCGGTCAAAGTTGTTTACCTCTCCGTTACCTCTGACGTCACGACACACCCCTGTTTGAAGGGGCGGCTCTTCTGCATATGGGCACCGGCGTCAACCAATCACAGCCGAGCTGGGCCGAAATGTCACCAATCACAGCACGGGAGAGACGCCGAGCCCATCTTTGATTGGCTAGCGAAGGGGCTGGGGGGGAAATCCCTCTTTTCCCGTAGAGGTCCTGAAGAGGGGGCGGTGCATAACAAAAAGTAATGGCTATCTATTTGGGTCCTGAAGAAGGAGGGGTATTTCTCGTCGGACTACCGTAGGTGTGATTGAGTTTTCTTCATGTAAGTGCGTACGTTAGCCTGTCAGTTGAACCCAGTTGCGCCTCGAGCGTTTTGTCGTTGGATGTCCGTCGGCCGCCGCCGCACAACGGTTACTAAGCTGGCTGAACTTGGCGCCGCGTTTTAGGGTTAAAGCAGCCAGCTAGCCACGCTAACGTTAGCTACTACCAGCGCTGCTGCTGCTGTTGTGTGTGTGTGTGTGTGTGTGTGTGTGTGTGTGTGTGTGTGTGTGTGAGAGAGAGAGAGAGAGCCAACGTCTGGAAGGGCGGACGAGTTTGACGTTTTCTCCTCAAGTCTCCTCACATTTTTTTTAGTTTAGTTAGCACAACGCGGTCCTCTCTCTCTCCTCAAAGCTAACCCTACCCAGTCAACATGGAGGGGACACACTTTGCAAGAGCATGAGCACGACGGCGAACGGCGACTAAAGAGGATTAAAAGCAACTCGGTGTT
This sequence comes from Epinephelus moara, assembly GCF_006386435.1. NCBI lineage: Eukaryota > Metazoa > Chordata > Actinopteri > Perciformes > Serranidae > Epinephelus > Epinephelus moara. The sequence continues at coordinate 20,945,834 of NC_065529.1, forward strand.
GACGGGGGAAAAGTTGAGCTGAGGTATGAAACTCACATGCACAGGAGGAATGCTAAAGTCGAGACTTGGGTTGTTGTAATCTCTGTTGCCCAAGACCACACGAGAAACAGGTTTAGCACAATTTAAGTCTTTAGTTGATCAGTGTGTGTGTGTGTGTGTGTGTGTGTGTGTGTGTGTGCGTGTGCCTACGTCCCTGCCTGATTGCTGTTTTTATGGGTACAAATGAGTGTGTGCGTTTCTGTTGAAAGTAATTCAGTGTTACATAAACAGAGCAACTGCAGGTCAGGTACGAGGGTAACGTTATGGGCCCACTCAGTGACTTGCGACATGCCATTTTGCTTTTGTATTGAACAGGATTAACAACTTGGGATAAACAGAAGAAAGGTTTCAAGTCTTACCTATTGTACAAGGGCATGCTAATACCTCAGGTAAGACATTTCCTCTCACTTTTACCTGGTGTTTATAAAGCAGTCCTATGAAAAGATACATGTCTATTAACATGTACTTAAACCTTAACTTGTGTTGCTTTTAATTTACACATATTTTGCTGTGAAATACATCTACACTCATCATACACATTAACTCTCTTATGAAAAAGGTAGTAAGTAATATATGAACCATAGCCAACATATTCATTAATAAGACTGTAAAAGCAATGTGTTGAAGAATGAATTTAAAATGTCAGTACTTTTAAGACTGTGCTTAATTTAATGTGATCTGCCCATTTGTGACCTAAATCAGTGACCCTCCTAAAATCAAAGGCCTTACTTAAAGGGCTGTGTAATGAAATCTGCACAACTGAAAAGTCAATACAGTCCATTTAAGTACAGGGTGTTTTTCTGTCCACATGAGGACTTTTATATATCATACAGCTGCAAAGTGGAAATTCTCCCCCATGTATTATTAATATTAACAACCAACTAGTTAGTTGCCTTTGAATAACAGTGTAATATCAGCTCACATTTTTATTGTGTTGATACCACATGATAAAAAGTGATAAGCTGCAGCTATCTGAAATAATCAGTGCCGATTTCAGTCTTCTTGTCATTTAACATACAGTACATCCACGTACAGAAATTTATCTGAGCAGGGAAGGTGTACTCTGTCACTTTCACCAACACACTCAGTTGCTTGTTAGAATTATTTATATATCTATTTTTATATTTTTACACTTTAACCACTCACTTCATAGTCATGGGTAACTGAGCTACTGGCTGGTAATGACATCATTAATTACTACTAGCGTCTTGTCTTTCTTGCATCTGAAATTTAAACAGCCTCCAGCTCTTCTCTCTCTCCGCTGCTCATCACTTCAAAGTAAATCTGAAGGGGGCCAAATACAGCGAACAGCAAGGGGTACACATATATTTTCCTACCTATTTTTTCAAAGCGGGCCTAGTACTATAATTCTCACACCTATCCTTTTCTGTTTATGAAACAGTTTGACACTTGAAAAGTAGCAGGTAGGGTGTTGTTTTTATGTCAGCTGCCTCATCGCCTGCTTTTAGAAGAATGAATGTGGCGTCTCTTTCTCAACCACACGGTGCACTTGAGATCAACGGTCACACATGTTCTGAATTTATATGATGTGGAAATTTACGAGATAGCCTGTGTTATTTGGGACAGAGCGGGAGACTCAACACACACGAGGACCATGTATGCCTCAGCTTCTAAATCCCTTTTCTGTTCATGTGTCATGTGATGAGAAGCTACGGTATGGGCTCGGTTTGTGTCTTTATTGACTTTAACTGTAGCAGGTTGTTCATGGAGCTGCATGCTGTGGTGATGGTACAGTCCATTAGGTCTCCTGTACAGTGAAACACCCCGCCCCCACCCCCCTTTCGTGACTACAGTAATTGGTCGCTTCCTCTCACATGTAACCCTATAGAAAGAAAGAGGCTCCTGTACTTAACTCTAAAGACCCACTTGTATGTACGTACCTCTGTACATACGTGCTGTTTGCCACATATGTTCAGTTGCCTCCAAGACTAACGAAGTGTTAAGTTCTCCCTAATGTCTTTACGTCCTCAATTACCTTCTGTGGTTAATGATTTCTAAGCCAAACACATCACGCAGGGTATATTTGTTGTATATGGAGCATTAGTCATGCAGAAAAATATCTTTGCGTCACTGTTTGATATCTATGGCAGTGGATGTAATATATCTAGGTTTCTTTTTTAATAAATTTCAGTGTATTACTGGATTACAGATTACATTTTAAGATTTTTTTCACCTTTTAGAAGTTGACTTTTAATCAGAAATACTAATGACAGTGTTGCTTTTTTAAAAATATTTTTAAAGACAAGTATTTCCTGTAAGAGAGACGGCATTTTATGGAGGTTATATAACTTGTGGGCTAAGTGCATTTGCACCCACCTCACCCACATGTCTGTTGCCTGTCCAGTTCTGTCCAGTTGGCTCTCTGCGCGCACGACTCTGTGTGCTTGAGAATGTGCATTCTCTGTCAAATTCGGCATAGACATAAACAGGACTTTTTCGGTGTGTGTTTGAGTGGGCCTCTCCCTGCCTCGTCTCTTTCCCCTCTCCAGAGTCCAGCAAGGGGCCCAGCATAAGGGGGCAGGCTGCCGTCACTGCCTCTCTCTCCCCTTGCAGGCCAGCGCTGGGGCCTGGGCAGGGGGGGGAGTGGTGCATAGACCATAGGGTTGGACACGGGACATGTGACCCCCCCACCCCTTCCACCCCAGTTTAGCCCATCCTGTGTGGGGCACAGGTCACCTTGTCATGTGCTATTACTGCTGCTGTAACATGCTGCCTGTGATTGTAGGAAAAGAGCATGAGATAGACCCGTGGAGGCTGCGGGAGGGAGAACGAGAAAGAGAGAGGGAAGCAAAGGGACAGGACTTGACTAGTCTGCTCAGCCAGTTGTTTAGCTGCATAACAGACTCGGTTCGTCTACTTTGTTGCTGTTAGCTCCACATTGTCTCTTTTTGTCCATTGTTCTCTCTCCCCTATCTGCTCTCTCCACGTATTGTTGTTTTTTTTCTTAGGCAGTGTCTAAACACCAAGCTGAATCAAATTAAACTTTCCTTCTTACAAATTCCAGATCGTGTTTTCTTTAATGGCACTTGTTTTCTTTATCTCCACCTCCTTCCTCTTTTAAATTTCCATTTTCACCCTCTTCTCTGCCATTATGGTGGGCTTAGATGTACTTGTATGTGTGAAACACAAGCCCATGTATTTCCATTGTAGCCCAGCTCTCTCTGCAGCCCGGGTCATTCCAGATCTGATTTGTTTTATGTCTCTTCTGTACTCGTAGTGACCCAGCCCGAGGTATGCAGTAAAACACATCGCCTTATGCTTTCTCCCTTCTCCCTCCAACCCTCTCCACAAGTTCTCCCTGTCTTCTCCCTCTCTCTCTTTCCTCCTTTAAATCTTTCTCCCACTCTCTCACTCTCTTTTTTTTTTCCCCCTTTAAGAGAAACTTTTGGCAGCATGGAACAATTTCAGAACCATTTGTGGGATTGCGTCATGTGATGTAGACGGAGGATGCTCATTGGACTGTCAGACAGGGCCTCCTTCTCCCACTCAGGCGTTCCACAGCAATCCCTCTCTTTTCCTCCAGTGCTGTTATAGGTCTGGATGTGATTCCGACTCTGACTCTTATGTGTTGGGATGTGGTCTGTAAGCTCATTGCTGACATTCTTGGGACGTGATGCCAGAGGTTTTTTATTTCCCGCTTTCCCCTTTTCTCTTCTGCACGTCTGTGTGCAGTTAAAAATGATCTCTCCTTGAAATGCATGTCTGGATCCTCCTCTTTACCCACTTTGTTATATCTTGCCCCCGTCCTCAATCACATTTCATTTCAACGCCCAGGCACTAATGGCACCACTTAATTAGTTTTGTTAGATGGTGGGCGTTGGTGGAGGGTGGGTTTTATAATCACTTAATATTGACTTTGATGAAAGTTAATCTAACATCTGGGCTGCCGTCCAAATCTCTTTTTACAGTTGAGGTCTCGCTTATGTCTTCTCTGTAAGTAGCAGGGCACCTGACAAAGAAAACCAATGGCCACTTTCCTGTTTGGTAATCACATACTTGGACAATGGTGCAGCCTGAAATGAAATGGCGAGTAGAACAGAAAGAAATAAGCTACCTTATGAGTGGCATTGGACTCCTGCCATGGTCCACCTTGGCACTTATCCCTGTATGAATATCTCACAGCAGCTCAAGCTGCAGCAGTAATATTACAGATTTGCGAATTACCATATTTTAAGAACCATGCTCATTGTGCAACATCATCGGCATGAAGTGTTACTATTTCTCATATTAGCACTTAACGTCTCTACTCTCTGTCCCTCAGGTTCACACCATCTGTAGTCAAGACTTAATTTTGCACCAATTGGCATCTAATGTCAATTAATTAGAAGGTGCAAGATAGACGTATGCATTCGGGACACTGGGGTGCAGGTGGTGCAAACAATTTCCACTGATAAATGAGACACAGGTAGTGTGGTTTTATGCAAACTTTGTTTCCTTTAACTCCGCCAAAGTTAAAAATTGGCCAGGTGTTGAGTAATAAATATTTAATCACTCAACATTTTATTTAGAGTAGGTTAGGCTCTGGTTATTAAAGATATTCTGTTATGATGAGTGGTTTTTCAAACATGTTGATCTTAATTAAATCCAGACCACAAAGAGAACGCGACCATTAATCTTCAGAATTGATGACCTATCGAATGTTTACCATTAAGGCTTCTGCAGACAGTGTCCTGTCTTTAAATCCAACCTGGGACCAGGTCTAACGTCAGTCCCCTGGATTATGAGACACATGCGTGTCATTTCAGCCATGATGTGAATAAATCAAAGGAGGAAAAGATGAGTCACTGCTCCACTGCATGCTAAGTAGCACTTGTTCTCCCTCAGCTAGTTTGTCGGGTAAAAAGAAAAGGAAACTCCCTGTCCTCTCCTCCAACTACACCACCAAAATTAGGGTAATGTCTTCATTTTGCAGCTTTCACCACCCAGTTAAAATGACAAGCTAGAGTCAGTTTGCGGTGCCGCGCATAATTACAGCAGGCCTCATCTCTTGCTCATCGACCACTGCCGCTGTGTCACTCAGACTCCCAAACCCCAGGCTTACAGTACACTCACTTTTCCTTTCCTTTCCTTTCCTTTCCTCTCCTTTCCTTTCATCTCTTGATTTAAGTGATAGAGTCCAGAAGTCAATTACATGTATGGGTTATTCCGTTGTGGAGCAGAAGGTGCTTATTTTACACCATGTGATCAATTCTTCTCACAAAGTTTATCTGTGAAGAATCAGTCATATTCTCAATGCGTTTACTAGAGCTGAAATGACAATCACTTAATTGAGCAGTTCATAGACAAAAACTAAATTATGTTGAGTATTGATTGGTCTAAGTCAAATATGCTCAAATATATACTTTTACTTTTTATATATTTTTTAAAGTTTTGTATGATTATAATTCAATGTTTTTGGGGTTTAGACTGTTGGTCGGACAAAACAAGACATTTAGACTTCAGGAAATGGTAATTTTTCCTAATTTCCTGACATTTTGAGGTCCAAATGAGAAAGTAATCATCAGATTAGTCTAACATCCATTAAAAGAACCCAAAACCAAATAATTGTCGTGGTTATAATTGTCATAGATTGCTGCAGGGATGACATGTTTTTGTTTTGTCTCGGTAGGCTCGGTAGGATTTTTGCATGGATTATCACTGAAAATATACACCGTGGCCAACAAACGTTTCTGACACTTACACGTTTTGTTCATCTAAATAATCTTCACAAATGAACACCACTTTCACAGTAAGGTCAATAGGGAGAGTGTCATGCACCAAGAGGTGCCCAGCCTGCATGGGCTCACAAGATACTACAAACATAACAAAAACAAAATCAGTAGCATAATAACAGCAAAAGAACAAATTTAACACACCTCCATGCATGTCAAACAATGTCAAAGCAGATATGATAGGTATAGGTAGGGTCATCCGATGCACGGACTGTGCCTTTAACAAATCAGACATATGATTTTTGAAGTGTCACCACCACACCACAGTTGCATGACTTCAGTGTCAGCACCACTAAGCTTAACTACAATTGGAAAATACCATAAATCAATAAATATACAAGCTGTAAAGTTTGAGTTAGAGTGTGAGTATACAACAATACTGTAAAGGTGGAGTAGTGAGTAGATGAGTTACCACGTTTGGTGTGATGACACTTAATGTCCCTGACAACTTCTGTCGTCTCATTTAGCCGCCTGAAAGCACCGCCTTTTTAAAGATGCACAGAAGCTTCACAATTCACAAGTGAGGTATTACCAGACATATTTTTTGTCATAGACAAACGTCAAAACGTGAAAGTCTCTTCATCTTGTTTTAACTACAGACTTACATCCAGACATCTAACCAAAAACCCATTAAAAAGAAAACATTGACTCTGAGATGAGGGAACTGGAAATGCAAAAATGCTAACTCATTTCCGTGCTTTATGACTCACTCCTGCAGCACTCAGTTACCCATTGGTTGAGCAGGGGGGTGTGGTGGTTGTCACGTGTGGTATCATCTGATCCATCTGTATTCTTGAACCTAGAAGTGTCAAAGGATAAAAGAGACTTGCATTAAAATTAAACACCAGTCTTTGTCATACATGCAATTCAGTCGGCCAGCCAACAGTTTTTTCATGGTCACATGGACAAGTATTCACCCACGCACAAAAAAAAATCTGCTCCTAGGTTTTAAAAATGGGAGTAAAGCAACAACCAACAGAGATAAATCATACTAAAAACGTGCTTCATGAATAGCAAATAGTCTTTTCTCCTGATACTTCTCAAGATGAGACGCTGTCAGAGATGAGACGTTTATTTATATTTAGCCAGTAATTGAAGTGGCTTATGACTGCTTATTTTTAGCCGTCTTTCTAGATAACAGAATCAGGCTGTTTGTGTGTTGATTGCTTCTCTGTGGGCCGCTGCTCCTCGTACTATTTCTCTCCCGCATCCAAAACAGCCAGCAGGGTATGCCTTGTGACACAGAAAGTCACTGTGACAAAGAGGTCACCCCTCCCCTACTCGCTGTATCTATGTATATATCTCTATCTGTTTTTTACTCCCATCTCTCCAGCGTGCCCTCCGCCCCACCCTTCTCTGGCCTGCTTCTCCCGGCATCCCTCTCACCTCCTACAGTACTGTCGCTGCTCTCTGCTGCAGGCTGGCACTTCGTCCCCCTCTGACTGCAAGCGGCCATGCAGAGGGTAATAGATGAGGGGTCATAGGAACTATATGTTATTGGGATGGGATGATATGAGTTTATGGCGGATTGTGATTAAAAAAAAAAAAACACTCACAATAAGTTGATGTTGGTGGATTTCCATTATCGGGATAATCATGAATATTGTGTCCTGCAGCACACAAAGAGTCAGGGTTCAATATTAATTTTGCCTGGACCAAGTAAACTCTGTGTTTTGGCAAGTTGAATCCCTCATGCAGTTGTCCAATCATGCAGGTGAAAATAAATGTGACGTCTAATGTAACGTTATCAGAAAATAAACCGTGCACTGTACCGCTGAAGCGGAGCTTTTCCAGCTAAGCTGTCTGCACGAGTTTGTCTCACCACCAAGCATTGAACGTAAATGATGAGAGAAATCTGACACACTGGACACTCGAAGTTAACTCTTGGGTCTTGATGTCATAAACGACATAACATTACTAATTTTAAATATCTCTGGAGCTCTGCATGTGAGAGACTTGCTTTGTTTGATTTAGAAGCTAACCTTAGCCATGGTGCTGTTCCAACAAGGGCTCTGGTGTGAGTGTATCCCTTTCAGAAGTTTTGTAATCCAGCCATGAACTACTATGTCTTTTTGGGGACTTATATACTAATAAATACTGTAAAATAAATCTATAATGATAAATCCTACACTTAAAGAGTATCCATTTTCCATTATAATAACAGCTGTTGTTGTTAGCCCGCCGGCTAGCCGCTAATGATGAGTCTGTTGACCAATCAGAGGCTGTGTCAGAGCAACTGTCTCAGCTAAAACAGCTTAATTTCAAGTTCGGAAGGGACTGTTGAGCAACTGATATTTAAAGAAACTTTGCAAAAACAGGCTGCCTATGCTCAAAAGATGCAAAAGCTCTTTATCAAGCATTGGCATAATTTATATTGAAAGATAAGATGCCATTTCAAATAGCTGAAGAGCCTGGCTTTTTAAGACTGTATTTCAAAAAAAGGTGTGTGTCCCATCTGTGATGCAATAAAGTAGTTGTTCTTGAAGTAAAGTGATTCCAGTATGTTTTAGTGCCATTTTAACAGTTGAAGCATGCTTTTATGATTATCGGGATATTTATGTGATTGGCAATTGTTATGACCAGGGTAATCATGACGTGAAATTCTCATGACGTCCCATGCCTAAAGTGTGGTGGGGTGTAACGGATGCATAAGCAGGGTAAAAACATGCCTATCATGTGACGTGCTCAGTAACATTGTAAGAAGATTTCAAAGGACATTGTGCTGCTGCAAAAACATTTGAGTGCGAACAGAATTCAATGGTACCATGATTAACCAGCATGCAGTGGTTTAACACAAAGCTGTAAAATCGCTCATGTTCACTGTTGCCACTGCTAAATGTTACCACACATTCATAAACACTCCAGACGCTGAGACTCTGAGTATTTTACATAAACCGGTGCAGCAGCCATAACGCTTAGGTAGAAGTTCTTGTTCAAGAGATTTGTCTCTTTCAGCTGGTGTAAGCTCATTCCTACTCGCACTAGTCATGTGGCTGAGATGAGCTACCTTAATTACCCTGAGTGGCTCTCCACTTCACATGAAATACGTGCAACTGTCACATCACATTATTCACAGACTATGATTGTTCAGGTTTTATCCTCCTTGTCCATTTATACACTTTGACACAGATAAATGTCACAATCAATAACAACAGCTATAAACCTGTAATGGCTTATATTAAAAACACACACAACTAAAGGACACACAAAAGGTAGCATACAAAATCACCAGTACGTTTTATATAACGGTGTTCAAAAAGTTTTACATAAGTGTAGAAGTATAGTTAAAAATGAGAAGAAAATGTGCCAAAACAAGAATAATTGCCATATTTACAACAACAAACAAGGTGATAATTTTCTTTTAATTAATGTGTTAGACTGCAGGGCATTTCTGAGTCTCTTTTTGTACATAGACAGCAACACAGAAGAAACCATTAAATGTGTGTTTTCATTTCAAAAGGTAACTCAGTGAAATGTGATAGAAAACTGACCATAGGGAAGATGAGCATTCTTAGCCTGCATAGTTGGGTAGTTATAAAAGTGTATATTATTATCAAAATAATGTCTAAAATTATAGCGTACATATATCTTGTATTTCACTGTAAAGACAAATTTCCAGGTTTGAGGAATGCGGATGTCAAAAATAGTTGATAATAACAGCTACAATTTAAGTGTAACGCTTGGTACAACGACTTTGCAAAAAGTTAGTAATCTGATCGACTCTTTGCAGCAGCAATATTTTGCCCAAATAAATTGGAACTGTACTTGCCCATACAATAATACAGTCAGACAAATTAAGTGTAAATTAAGCTATAATAAAAAGGAAAGAAACACTTAATATGTACAAAATGTCCTTTTCCCCCTCACAATCCAAGGAGATTTAGTGACTTTTTGGCAGACTCAACCAACCTGTTTTCATCAATCAAGAGTTTATCATCAATCAAAATATCTAAAAGAAACAAGTTGATGAAACTATTTCTTAAAAAGTTAATTTGATGTCCCAAGATTAGTCATGATATATATTATAAAACAATAAACATTGCTTAAAATGTTTTCTAATGGAAGTAAAACACAAATGAGTAGAAAAGGAAAAAGTAATAATTGAATGACAACCAAAAATCCAATGTTAGAAGTAATCTAAAAATTCAATCAAAAAATGCAAAAACTAAGTCCAGAAACTTCAGTCATATTTTTAATATTCCTTGATTCTAAAGTGTAACCTCATTAGACAGATGAAAGATTAAAAAGATTACTGCTTTGTTTGAGATGCCGAGACAACAATAGAGTCATCAGTTATTTCTTTGTAAATAACTGTTGTGCAGCCATTTTGTGGTTGATTAGATGTTGGAACAGAAACATGTCTGTGCAGAAAGGGACTTAAAAAGAATGGCTAGATGTCCATCTCCAAAGCAGCAAAAACAGCCACAGCTACTTTGTGTTTTAGTGTTATTTTTGTTTGTTTTTAGTGCATAACCATGTTGAAATATCTAGCAAATAGAGACAAGTTCAAATCAATTTATTAAATATTGTTAAAGCAAATGTCGACATAAACAGTTGCAAACTCATGCATAGTTCGAAGGTCATATGATACCAAAAATGACTTTTGCCTTGTTTCCCCTAGTTTTAGTGGGTTTATTATTAATCAGGTTCATTTTTTTCCAGTGTTAAGTCTCAGCCAGCATTATGTTTCATGGTAAACAGCTAAAAAATGACACCCTAAAGCCATTAAACAGGACCTTTTTACAATGCAGTTCTATTTATTTCCAGCACTTAGGTTTTCTCATGCTTTCATTGAGTTGTGGAGTACTCTTCTGTTGTTGTTTGTTACCATATTTCAGAGTAGGTATTTTTAAGCAGTAATTTGATTGCTGTAATTGTCGATATAACAGGTTACCTTCCTCTTTTAATTAACTTACCAAAACTGGTGGATGTTTCTTGGTTTGGCAAGTTGGGTTGACAGGGATGTACTGGAGAGAAGAGACAGAGAGAGAGAGATAGCAAACATCTATAGAAATTTTTTAAATAGGGATGGGAATCGAAAACCAGTTCCAAATTGTCCAATGAGTGCCTCGGAGCGTATCAGTTCCTTTTATAGATGACGGCATATTTTTTTCTGACAGTCACTCAAAAGTGTGACGTCAAACTCGTACGTATGTGCCGGAAAAATGGTCCAAAGCATGGCTTCATTTCAGGAAGAAAGACGACAACACTACCTCTTCTAATGTCCATAAAATGATCATTTAAAGTCATATGGTGAAATATCTACTCTGTCAACATTGGTTTAAATTCCAGGAATGCCATGTATATGACACTGTGTGCACATGTGCCACTGCTTCCCAACCGAGCAGCACATCCGTTACCAAGGATAAATATCTTATGGTTTAATAACATTAATGTCATGCAGGCCGACTTAGCAGATGTTTTCTTCGACTAAGAAAACCTACATGAAAAGGAATGCAGTACAAACATATTTTCTCATTTCATCCATTTTAGATAATACCGTGCGTGCCTTTTCCTCCACTCTGTTTCTACACTGTAGAAACACTGCGCTGATGCTGAAAACCTGTGTAGGCCGATTTTTTCACACACACAAATTAATCAGGAATCAATAAAAATCGAATAAGCAGAATCGATAATGGCATTGGAATAAATAAAATCTTATGAATTCCCATCCCTATTCTCAAACCTCTTCTGCCGCACAGCACGTGTCTCACTGTGTCTCTGTATGCTCAGTGTGTTCTTAACATCATATGTCTGGCAAAAATATGCTGCTGCTGTTTGTGGGGAGCAACAAATCTGTTTACCACCTGAGCCGTTCTTACTTCCAACAGATCGGAGTTCAGCAGTTGCTCCAAAAGTTGTTGAACTCCAAGTTATTAAACTAATACAGTCAGTCTGTATTAGTGTCCCTCATGCTGCAATGCACTGTTGAAAACAACACGGCACTGATTCTCTAATTGGTAAAAAGTCCAGTTACAATCTCCAAGCACTTTAATTATACCTGACGGTAAGGAATCCATACTTGTTTGCCCGTCAAGGAGCAGGACTCAACCCTGTGAGCTAATCAGATATCACAGTTACTGTTTTATCTTTATGGCTTTATGCCAGTGTAACACATGAGACATGAGTAATATCTCGCATTATTACCGCAATGGCAGATTTGATTGATGCTGCCGAACGACAACGTACACACAATATGCAGTGTAGTATCATTCAAGAGTGAGGCGTTCAGTAGAAGCCTCAAGCTCAAAACCTGTTCCCTGGCTTTGCGTGCCCAACACTGGAATGAGTACAGATCTGGTCTAATAACCTCGTGCATTATTTAGCACTCTCTCAATACTACTGTGCATTTAGTGTAATGGCCTGTCAGGGCTGAATGCAATCACAGAGGACTGACTTCACTGATCAGTTGATGATATGGTAAGGTAAATGGGTGTTTTCCCTGTTGGTTTGCTGTGAGTGATGAGTGTGAATGCCTGCTGGGATTAGATTGCCTACATGCTGTAGAACAGACTTTATGCCTTGCAGAGGACTGTGCCATTTATACTGGTCAGTATTGTGTAACATTACATTACATGATAGCAATAATGATTTTGCTGCTATGCCAAAGGACTTATTATATTTACACCAGCTGTAGACGCTGCGTTTCATCTGTCGGGTCATAGATGTACTCTGTATGTTGATAAGATGTCACCTCTCCAAACGTCTCCAAAAGACTACCAGACTTCTTCTTGTCGCGAGGACCTCTCACATTACCTGACTGTGATTTCTGTCTTTATGGGCCAGCTTGTACAACTACTCATGCTACAAAGCCACCAAAGTAATCATGTTTTAACAGACATCCCAGATGAGGTTGGGAGCACAGATTGCAACAACTCAAGGGGGCTGCAAGACTTAATGTGGGGCTTGACAGAAATGGCTGCCAAGTTGCCATTAGCAACCGTTTTGGGAAGTTGGCAACCAATTCTTGGCCTTTGATTGTAATCAGTAGCTACTACTTTTTAACATGAATAACAGGGACAGCAATCAGCAAAACATTCACTCCAAAGTAAATAGATTTTTTAATATTTGTTGCATTCGTGATATTTGAATACTGCTTTTTCAGTCAGAACCAGAACAAGGGCTGCACAGGTAATCAAAATATTACAAAAATCGCAATATGGCGAAGTGCTGTTTTCACAAGGTTAAACGTGTCACAATATATCATAATAAATGACGCAATGCAGTGCTACAGAGACCATACTGATCATTTTCCATGATTGAAGTTTGTTTGTCACAGACCCCATCAAAAATTCCATCTTTATCACTTTGTGCATTTTCATTAAAAAAACAAAAAAAACAAACCATTGCCACTAAAATTGCAAGTAATACCGCAATGGTAATGTCTGTCAAAATAATGACAATGCATATTTTTGCGCAGGTTAGTGCTACATATTGCGCAACGCTGCACATGTTCTGGTGTGTTTACTTGCATGTGCACGGACATGTGTTTAAAATACAATGCCAGGCAAATTTAGTTGCACAAACTACAAAGGATTTTGTAATTTTTACTGTAAAGCTTTTAAACATTCTTCACATGTCACTTTTTATTATTAAGCTGACATTTAACATGCATAGTATCTTAATTACTTAAATATAAGGTGATTAAAAATCGCATAATTACATATTCAAAAACCAAAGACGGATGCGTGATTGCCAGCCTCCCATGTCCTGGCTGATTCTGAAAACTAATTTCTTTACAGACATATTGGCAGTCATGTCATTAAGTGAGTGACTGGCCTTACAGAGAAGTTGTTTTTCCGCATTTAATTTTCATTAAAGAACCTTGACACCCCTGCCCAGGAGGTTTGATCAAAACCAAAAAGCAGAAAAAAGTAATTTTCTATGACTATTTAGAAATATTCTGTTCAAGCTTTTTAATTTTCAGTGCTTTCTTACGAACTATAAGAGCCTCAAGGTCTCGGCCATGGGGTGTAACAGTACAAGTCTGGAGTTGTCTGGATTGATATATTGACTCAGTGATCAGTGAACCAATATCATCAATGCAAAGCGGCAACATCGATACATATAGTCATGTTTCATACTCCTTTATTTTGAAAGTTTCATGGCACGTTTGTCACTAAGTCAGTCCAAGTACACCTCCTTTCTAAACATTCAAACAGCGCTGGCTGCCTAGCACCAGGCAGACGATGGCAAGCAGCCAAGACTAAGACAACAAGGATATTTACTGATATCGTCTCATATCGATTGCAGGCCCCTGAATTATAATTGAATAATGCAATAATTGAATCGAAATCATATCATGGCAGACTTTTTTAAAACAGCACATTTTGTATTGTTGTCTAGAAAATTTATATAATACCATATCATAATGAAACTTGTGATTTACACCTCCAGTTGTGTAGGCTACATGGAGTGTGAATGCTTGAAATGTAAAACCTGTGCCCATTTATATTAGATTACCTGGATGAAGTGTGGTGGCAGTGCTGATGTGATCAACCATATTGTTTTGTTAAGACAACAAATTTGTGTAATATGATTATTGATTACAGCAGCTTTCGTTGTCGTGTATGTTCTGAAGGACCTTTGACTGAACATGTGTACTTTACCTCTGCACAGTGTGAGTCGGTGGGTGGCAGAAAGAAACACGTGTTGTGCACTGAGACAAGTAGAGAAGTTTAGGACACAGCCTATCCTATTCTGTCACTGGAGACCACTTAGTTATCATAACAAAACAAAAGTGTTGTGACAGTAAATGTTGCACCGAGAGCAAATAAAATGGTATATTTGCCAGGCAGTGTAGATTTAACCCACTACATCTGTTCTCTTTTTCGTCCGTACAGTGTGAGTTTTGTCACATCAGCTGGTTAGAGCTCAGTGTTTCAGGAGCCCAGTGATGTCACTAATAATCTGATGTGATTTCCCATCAACCCCTGTGGTCTGTTGTTTATCGGAGTTCAGTTTAACCTGTTTGCAGACTTCCTTCCACAAATATTTGCTGTCAGTTATTGCTCCTTCCAGTCATGTGCATATTTACTGTTTCGCTGTTAACCGCAGCAGTCATCGTGTCAGATGTTCCCAGTTGAAGCATGTGGTGCTGAGATACAAGATGTCAACATACTGTAGAGGCTTGAGTCACTGTTGTCCATGATGCCCGCAGCAGTGAGGAATTGAAAAGATCCTCTGTTTCCTTTCTTCTTGTGACCTTTTGTTTTAACAGGGACTACATGTCCTGCTGGCCGGAGACATAAATTGTTTTAAAGGCATACTGTTCATATTCACGGTTGGGCTCAACAGGCAAAACAACATGCATGAGAATACAGTTGTTGCATTTACAGGAGTATATGAGACTTTTCGCAGGGCCCGTGGTTTTTAATTAGATGTGAGTGATGGAGTGATGTGTCAAAACATTTTAAATTATTCAGCTGGGCCCTTACCTCATTGGCTGTTGATTTGTGAGTTTGTTGAGGTTTGTTGAGGTTTAGTTACCCTCCCCTCCCTCAGCCCTCCATCTCCTTCCATCATTTGCTTCGCTTTCACTCTGCAGTGGAAGCAAAGAAGAGAGTAAGAAAGGAGCTTTGTGAAAAGGACAGTGATTGTTTGTTTATGAGGATGCTAGCCTTGCGGTGACATGCCTTTTTTTTTTTTTTTTTTTTTCCTCCCTCTCACGAGGCCGTTAAGTGAAATAGATACTCGCAGCACTATGTAATCAAATGTAACCCAGATCCAGCATTTTGGAGTGGAACAAGAGTTTTTCCATTTGATTCATATGGCTCCAGTTCCTCACCCCTGGACAAAAACACTGGAGTTCACTTCCAATAGGGAGACTGGGGACGTGAATATGTCCTGAAGCAAAGGGACACTGTTTGGTTGACTTGGAGACAAGGTGAAAAGAAACGTGTCTCATTTGGTGTCTAGTTTTTACAGCAACTTTGTAAGAAAAAAAACAGATGATGGTTGAAATAGTATCACCTAATCAACAATATTGTGGTAGTTCTATTTAAATGACTTTTATTATTCTCTTCTCATATATCTTGTGAGGTGCAACACTGAACAGATTATAATTTAATATAATATCCTTAAATTTATTTCAGATGTTAGAAGTTGGCAGCCCAATTCATGTTTTTTCTCTCTTTTTTTCTCGTTTAGTCCTGATTAGTGGCAAAGTTATTGAGCAAGTGAACAGTTTGTACAACCAGGAGCTGATTTCATTTCTCTTTTTCCTCTCTGTAATTTGTCTTTCTCCATTTAACCCCCTCTCTGTGTAGTGATGGAGTCCACAGTTGTGAGTACGTCCACTCTGGCCCCTGATGAGTTCGATAGGAACGTGCCGCGGATCTGCGGCGTGTGTGGCGACAAAGCCACCGGCTTCCACTTCAACGCCATGACCTGTGAGGGCTGCAAGGGTTTTTTCAGGTACACAAATGCATATGTAATGTAACGGCTCTGCCGTTAAGTCGACAAAGATTGACATATTCAGTGCATGCACACACAACCAGACTGAGCAGGCCTCGTGTAGCAGCACGGTTGCTCATATCACCCTGCTGAAAAACGAAGCCATGCATATTGACTGCAAAGTTATTGACACATGTACACATTAGCATACAAACACAGGTCTGAACTTGCATATATAATGGCCACCCACACATGCACACACACACACGCACATTAAATGTAATTACCACCCACAGTTACATAAGAACACACACAAAACCACTGACAACATCCGAATTTGCACTAATGCCCAGCAGCAACTAGAGAATACAAATGAGCTCGGACCTGTAGTTAATGCCTTGGCTGCTGCCGGATCATTAGGTCTTTTTAAACAGAAATTCTGCAATAATGCTGTACAGACGATCTGCCATCTCGCCGGCTTTGCTTTTTGCACTGAACCAAACAGCGCCAGCATTATGAGGCGTGACGAGTAATACAGCAGCGTTGTAGTCTAGTGTGGTGGCAGTCACACACAGACCTGTCCAGGGTGTACCCTGCCTCTAGCCCAATGTCAGCTGGGATGGGCTCCAGCCCCCCCGCAACCCTCAAGAGGATGAAGCGGTTAGAAGATGAATGAATGAATGATAAAGCAGTTTGAGTAATATTTTTTAGGTGAAAAACAAAACAAACATCTCTATTTCCAGCCTCTTAAATGTGAATATTTTCTGGTTTCATTACTCGTCTGTGACAGTGAACTGAGTGTCTTTGGGTTGAGGACAAAAAAAGACATTTGAGGACATCATCTTGGGCTGTGGAAAACTCTGATCACCATTTAATCGACAATGTAAATAAGAGTTAGGTGCAGCCATAGGCGGCGGAATAACAGCACAACATTCCCACCTTGAACAGGCTGTGTAAAGACGGCTATTGATACACACGAGTTTCCAATTTGACCAAAGACAAAACTAGAGCGAGTCATGATTGAGCGAGCTTGTTTGTGTTTGATGTATCCGCCCATTTACGTCTGTTCCTTTAGGCAGCGTTGGTGTTTAAAGGGAGAGGATGAAAAAGACGGATGTTTAATAATCTTCTTCCTCGTCTCTCAGCTGGCCCGTGTTTGAACTCTCCCCATGCATGCTTCACTGTGTGTTTTTGCTCACATCTGTGTATAAATGATCAGACATACTGTCCCTCATTGACTAAATCACTACGCTTTGCGTCACTGTTTGGCAAGACTCATCTTTTACCCCTGGATTCCTTGGCACACATCCATATTTATGCTGTTCACTCACAGTCCCGGGCTTGAAGCACAAAAATATTTATCCAGTTCCACCGTGATTATTGTTTGTGCACGGCACTGTCAGAGGTGCTACAGTGCCTCTTTTTTTTTTTTTTTTTTAATCATTCAGATTGTTTGCCCAAAGCTCACAGCTATCAACGTAGTGACAAACATGTTCAGACACACACATACACACACACTCTTTTCTTAATAACTTCAGTGATTTATTTTTGAATTATACTTCGGTGTGTTTATAAGCTGCTACATGTGTGTGTATTTTAACAGACTGTAAAATGTATACAATTTATTTAGGCGCAGTATGAAGCGCAAGGCCACCTTCACGTGTCCCTTTAACGGCAGTTGCACCATCACCAAGGACAACAGGCGCCACTGCCAGGCATGCAGGCTCAAACGCTGTGTGGACATTGGCATGATGAAAGAGTGTAAGTATGACAGGTGACCCATATGTCTTCAGAGCAACACTCTTAACGCTACACCTAGTGATTTAGGGCATGTAGCTAAATGTGGAGTAACTCTTTTGGGTTAGATGCGGTGTGCTTGCAATAAATGATCATGTTAGATTGTACAAAGCATTATGTTATGTAAGTTTCTAAGTTTCTGTGTTTGTGGTTGCCCAGCACTGTTGAACGTGGATCAAAACTATGTCCTGGACTCATCCAACACCACCCTCCCACTTACACAAATTAGACAGTGATATACTGCGTATAAATTACATTTAGTCCACAGTTCTTGTTTCTTTTTTTGTATGGATAGTAAGATTTACACAACTGCTGCTTGTAGATTTGGGGGCCTACTGTCCCTTGTATATATTATGTAATATTTGGACTGAGGTCAAGTATCTCTGGGTCTTTGCCCCCATTAGCATGTTGACATGTTCTGTTTGAACGAGTGGAGCCTCCCCACATTGTATGGAGTAAGTATACTCCATCTGAAGTTTAAACACCTGCTGTTATGTACAATCTAGTGAGGCCTCTTCTTTCCTCACAGTCTTGTTTATTTTCACGGTCTGCAAATAGCAGGTACATTCTTTTTTTCTTGTTTTCTCCTGATATATCCGGATATTGTCCCCAGGCCTCTTTTAAGCAAAGGCCTCTCTCACTTCCAGCTGAATGTTCTTTCCCCTCAGTGTTTCTGGGAACACCACAAGAGCAGTGGCACCGACACTGCGATTTACTGTACGCGGAGAGGAGCCAGTGGCGTTGCTGTTGCAAAAACAGCAGCATGTTGTTGAGACCCAGCTCTCTCTCTCTCTCTCTCTCTCTCTCTCTCTCTCTCTCCGGCTCTCGCTCCCTCTCTCTCTCTCTGTGAGCTAATTCAGTGGTTACAACAACAAGGAGCGAACAGAACAAAGACAATGCGTTCACTTGTTCATTGCAGCAGGGGTCTCCATATGGACCGTCCCCTCCCATTCTCTTCCTCCAGAGAATAACAACCCCCCCACCACCACCCAACACCACATTGACATAGCTGTCATCACAATGTAAAACACAAGTACACCACCTGTTTTTTTGCTTATGTGAAAACTGTGTTCTCCAAGCATGTTTTTTTTTTTTAAAGTTGTATTTTCCCATGTGTGTTTACAGTTCTAACACTCTCGTTCCCTCTTTGTCTCATTATAATTGCACCCTCAGTCATTCTGACAGATGAGGAAGTGCAGAGGAAGAAGGACCTGATTCAACGGAGGAAGGATGAGGAAGCGCAGCGTGAAGCAGAGAAGGAGGCGCGGCGGCCCCGGCTCAGTGAGGAACAGAGTCAGGTCATCGCCACGCTGGTGGAGGCGCACCACAAAACATATGACGACTCCTACTCTGACTTCTGCCGCTTCAGGGTTTGTGTCTTTATATAGTTATCCAGATTTATTTCTATTTACAAATTTCATGGGACTTAATAACAAAATAGAAGTACAGCTGATATTGTTGCGATACAGTTTCAGCTCTGTTAGAGCAATATTAGCAATTATACTGCTTACAGCCAATCCCAATATACTCCTTGCCCCTGCAACTTAGCCTCACCCCTTGGTTTTGTGCGTACACTTGTAGGGGTAGGGTGTCTGGATCCTTGCTGGGATAGAGGGGTTCGGTCGATGTGTCAGGGCTACATGGCCCTCTAATACAGTTCCCTCAGGGGCACACATCAGTGTTGTGAGAAATCAATGGAAAGATGGCAACAAAAGACACCAACAAATGTATTTATTGAATTAATAAAGATTTTAAAATTTTAAAATTACAAAAGGATCGTCCCGTCTGTTTACATGAATGCCTGCATCGTCAACTACTGATGATGTTTCAGGGTCTTGAAGGGTTGTTCTATTTCTTAGGGGGAGATTTGACCTACTACCCCTTGTAATCTTGTTCTGAAGGGCAAGATGGAACTCGAAAACAAGGGGTAGGGTTAATAACTTAAAAATGGGATTGGGCCTTAGACTGGCAGTTTGTCACTTTCACAGGGGTATTTACCTTATCAGCACACTCACACCACATCAGTGTTGTTTACGCACATCGGAATTTCCCTCTGCTTCAGTTTTGTCCCACTGCCCATCAACAACAGTTATGTTTTGTAATGTTTACGTACAAAAGCCAGTGGCCCATTTTTCCTCCGAAACTGTGTGTGATCATCCGAAACACCTCTATATTTTCAGTCATCTAACCTGTAGTGGTGCTGACTATTCTATATCAGATTTCCATCTCAGCCATGCTCAAGTTGAGTAACTCCATCCCATTGTTTCAGCAGATATTTAACAAAACTGTACATTCTGTATTTTTCAGAATTCTGAACACAAATTGACCAGCTGTGTGTGAGATTGTGAAACGCTTTTATTTTAATGCATAAATGTAAAATATTCCAAGATCACATGAAATGGTTTTTATTTTTGGTGACTGGACTTACTTGAAAATCCTCCAGTGTCTTTATGTGTGTCCTTTTCTCCTGCCCAGCCTCCTGTGCGCGAGGGCCCAGTGACGCGTAGCGCCAGTAGAGCTGCCTCTCTCCACTCTCTCTCTGATGCGTCCTCTGACTCCTTCAGTCACTCTCCAGGTAAGAGACACGGTGTGGAGACTTTCCTCAAAATGAGGTGATAACAGTGACTGTTCAAGGTTACAGAAAAAACAGTTTGTCCTGCACATTCCTGTCATAGGAATCATCTAGAAACAAATTTTACTTAAAGAAGGAAGGATAAGTGTCACCTCGCTGGAATTATAACTGACTTGTTAAAGGAAACCAACTTAACCTTCACTAGAAAGTAATACTATCTCACACAACAGGTTTCGAGAGAATATTGTCATGAAAGTTAAGGGTATACTTTTTTTTTTTACTTCACTGTTTTTAAAGGTTAGTTTGGATTCACAATCTAACTGATTGAGGCAGTGGTAGACCAGCAACTCCTGTGTTCTGTGCAGTAAAACTACTTATTCCACTAACGATTGATAACTGCCTCATACAACCCCACTTCAGAAAGTCCAAACTATCCCTTTAAGACAGCCGTGTTTTCCAGTTCAGCTGTTTGCTGCTGGCGCATCTGTTATGCTGCTTTCTGAGAATCCAGCGGAAATTCTGTGAATAACCTGCTTCTCCCCCCAGACACCTGACTCCTACTAGTAAACATCAGTTCATTAATGCATCCGTCACTAATGGAGTGAACACAGCGAGGGACACGGTCACGTGGCTTACCGCCAACACTCAGCGGAGACAAATGACTCAAAACAACCCCGGCCAGCTCTGCATGCTTCACATGTTGTCGTAGCTGTCATCCAAGCTTTCATCTCACTCCTACTGACCTGACACTCGTGTATTTTCAGATGATCCTTTCCATCAACAAGCCCTCTCTGTTCCATGATTTCTCTCTGTCCTCTCAGCACAGAGCGTGTCTATTCACGGAAGAATAGTGTGACATTGTGATGCTTTGTGTAAGAATGCTTTTCTCTCCCCTCTTTAATACGGTCTCCTTTCTTCCCCCCCTTTTTTCTCTTCTTGCCTCCTCTCTGTTCTGCTGTCTTCATCCTGCTCATTGCAGAGTCAGTAGACACCAAAATGAACTTCAACAACCTGCTGATGATGTACCACGAGCAGGGCAGCAGCCCTGACTCCAGCGAGGAGGAGGTCTCCAGCTTCTCCATGCTGCCCCACCTGGCTGACCTGGTCTCCTATAGTATCCAGAAAGTTATTGGCTTTGCCAAGATGATCCCTGGGTTCAGGTGTGTGTCTGTGTCTGTCTGCTCTGTGTGCGCGTGCGTGTAGCCAGAAAAAAACATGCCTTATCAACAGAATTTGACTCCAAGGCTGACGAAAAAGATTGATTGTGTTTACATGGACATGAATAACCCATTTATGAGGCTTATTCCTGGATATAGTCAGATTCTGGATATGGTGTTTACATGAGAATAGAAAAATGGGGTTATTCATATTCCCGGTATACACGTAAAATACTAGTTACTCTGTTACTGATTACTGCACTCTATATGGGCAGGCGCCTGTGATGTTTATAAAAACAACCCAGCCTACTGTGCATTTACTACCACTTGACAACTTTGCTGTGAATTTCCTCTCCGTCATTTGGCCAAAGTTGCGCCTGCAGAGGCAGTCGGCAGTTCTCAATAACTGGGGCAAGGTGTAATACACATCACTATTCCGGTGGGGTTTTCTTTGTAGTACTCCAAGCAGCATAAGAAGATAATGTGTATCTGGGTTTCTGAAAACAGGATGTGGTGTTTGCATGCTCAAACACATTAATAGGATACTTTTAAAACACAGTTATAAACCAGTTATTCATGTCTGTGTAAACACACTTACTGTCTTATCAAATTCACAGTTACAATACAAGATGGCAAGAAAATCTGTTCGTTAACAGAAATAATTAGTCTCTGATAATGTCATGCTGCTATTTCAGTCTCAGGCTGTGCTGTTTTGGATATCACTGTTACATAGAGGTGTTTACATGTCGTCGAGTGACTCTTTACCCAATTGTGCATCAAAGACTTTGTACACCTACTTGTTTTTCTGCCCCATTAGTCGATATTGTGCCACAGTGATGGCTATGGTCTAAAGGCCACAGATTACTGATACTGTATATAACAGATAGCTGACACATTGTGGAAAATCTTTTTATGTTGGGTTGTTCCTTCACTGCATGAGGTTATACATTTGCCACAGTTATGTTGTGAGTGTGAAGTTCAGCCCTTTGTGTGACAATCACCTACTAACACAGTGTGTTAGTAGGTGATTGTCTAACCTTTAGAGGAAGACATTCTTAATGTACATGGCAGCGACCTGTCTGTCTCGCATGCACACCCTGAGATTGTCTATCTGATGATCACACATTTTTGAAGAACATGTGATTGACCGATCGCAGGAAGCTGTACTTCTGTGTTAGAGGTTGAATGGCCCAAGGTCGATTCTTAAGAGGTACGAGGGAGAATGCAATATCTTAACCTGGAATATGCATACGTGTGGAAAACACAAGCCAGCACATTATTTGTGACTGTAAAGGCAAAATCACAATGGCTGGCCGAGGCCTTTTCATTGTGCCTTCCTCACATGGCTACTGCCGCCTTTCAGTGTGTTTGTCTCTCAGTGTGTTGACAGGGACAGAACACTCACTGTCTCGGGGGGGTCACCCCAAAGTCGAGGCTAAAACAAGTCGGGGCCTGTATTTCCTGAAAGTTGTCGTTCCCGTTTGCAGCGAGTGATGGACGTGCTCGGATTACCTTTGGAATGTTTGTCCACTTATGATCTGCTCCCTAAAGCCCTGAAAAATACCCCAGACCTCCCCTGAAGAAATGCAGGGATCAGCTTATGTCTCCTGCTAGTTCAGTAGTGTCATTCTATAAACATTTAAAAAACTTCATAACATTACTAGATGCAGGATTTTAGCATGACAGCCATGACGCTTAAAACAGCATGACTTTGATTTTATCAAATGAATTTTCTGTACAGTGAGACCCACTACGGCAGGAGGAAGCAAACAGAGAGAAATATTTTAGATGTTTTGTCATCCTGCAGAGCATCTATCTGATAAACTTGGAAGACTTTGACTGACCTTAAACCTGTTGTCAGTAAACCACTGATAAGCAAAATCCTCTGAGATGTACCATACAGCTGACATATTGCAGATATGTTGTTAACCTTTTGCTGGATCACTTTGCTGTAAAATTAAACATGACCAGCACCGCACGATTAAGGTTATCTGAGGACTATTAGTTTAATAATTTGCTATTTGTGGTTCACTAACTTAGCAGGTAACATCTCCTCTCCCTGCAGGGAGCTGACTGCAGAGGACCAGATTGCTCTGCTCAAGTCCAGCGCCATCGAGGTGATCATGCTGCGCTCAAATCAGAGCTTCAACCTGGAAGACATGTCCTGGAGCTGCGGTGGGCCTGACTTTAAATACCAGATCAGCGATGTCACCAAAGGTCAGTGTAAACCCTGCCACGTGTACAGTCTGCAGTGAAGACAAGCTAATGCTCAGGACTATGCATATGCACGCTCGTCAACTCATTTTCTTCAGCTGATAGTTGAAGAAAAGAAGCACTTGTTACACATCAACTCTTCTATTCAGAGCGCGACAGAAGCAGCCTGGAGTTAAGGAAGTGACCGGATCATTAGTGTGGGAGTACAGAAAGGTTACTGGCAGTCGCCTGTGTGCACGCCCATAGGAAAAGGACGCTAATACACGTTTTTCTGCTAAACCAGTCTAACATATCCGCAGAGGCCCCTGTGGGCAAGGCTTTCATTTGCCTTTCAAACAAGACTCCTCTCTCAGGGATCAACCAAAGAATGTCACTCCTGACCTGCTCACCACACAAAACAACCACTGTCTGGACGAGGAGAAGCTGCTCTGTTGTGCTCTTCTTAAAATATCCCTGAGGAGTTGACATGAACATAAACGGAATGCAGATGTTTTCTCATACAGTAATCGGTAGTATACAAACATGTTAAAACAAAGTTCAAATTAATTCTGCCTCTTGTTTCATAGTGGCAGCTCGTTAGTAAGATTTTGAATGCAACATTGCAGTTATAGTTACTGCTGTACATCATTAAAATGTCCGATACCTGAGTTTCTATTCAATCAAAGTGACATTTTTTAATACTTTTTCCAGAAAAAAGTTGTTAAACTCAACTTTACAATCCACCAGTCATTAATATTGTGTTAACATAAACAGATGTCCCAGACCGTTTCTTAGTGAGACACAGTATAAAGTAAGTAATTATCCAACTTCAATTGATTTATTAATTACAAGGATTAATTTATCTGAAATAGGGATGCACTGAAATTCTGGGCAGATATTATTTGTGTTTTTGTTTTGTTTTTTTGGCTCTTTTGTGCCAGGGAAACTAAGAAATCTTCATTATGAAGAATAACTTAACTGTTTTTCAATGATGCAGACTTTAAATGACCACAAATTCAGTCAGACACATTTATGAAACAGCCTTTAATATAACCTTCTTTCACATGAAAACCATCTTTTAAAAACTGCATGAAAAGCCTTTTTAATATATATAATAAACCCTAATTCCCTCTCTTAATATCTTTTTTATATTGTCGTGAAAACATCTGTAAATCTCTCCTTTAAACAGCTGTATTTATTCAGTTTTCTCACCCTAAACTAAACTTTGCAAGATTGCATTTGAACACATCATGGTAACATAATTTATCTTCTTTAGATGTGAGTCTCACCCCCGACCGCTAACAGCTAACGATAAATATCTCTCCTCCTGCCGAGTTTTACACGGATTTGTTAGCATTATCAGGGAAACAATAAGATACGTTCCCTGATGCGTTGATAGTGACTTTCCTGCGTCCTTTTGTCCTGACAGCGTCCCAGGGAAGATCCCTGTCTGTCCCAAACAGATTTCGGATGTCTCTGGGACGTCATGATCTGTTCATCTGCACAAAATTGTTGCGACACAACAGAAAAACCTAGGTCACTGCCAGTCAACAAGTTGAATATCGGCCAATACTGATGTTTGGCTAATTAATCATTGTATCCCTAATCTAAAAAATAATTTGATGCTAACATATTTAATGCTAGAGGCACAATTTAGTCTGTGCTCAGAAAGCGTTCAGGCTCAGTACACAGCCCCTGCCATAGAAATAGGAAATGGAGGTGTAGTCATATTAATCAATGAAACCTTTTGATCAGTATTTTGTATGGCTTCTCATTTATGCATCTCCATAAACACACACACACACACACCCCCAGAGATGGCATATACACCGATCAAATTCAAATTTTCTAATTAAAAGAAATTCTCAGCCGGCAGTTTTCCGTTAAAATAAACGTGGGAACACACAGCATTCAAGAAAAAAACTCCTCACCAGAGATGATTCTAACAGGCAAAATGAAATATTAATAAGTTAGCGGGATGGTAACGTTCCCTGGGGGGCCTCTCTTCTGTGATATAGTGTGGAGCTGATTCTATGTGCTGCACAGACAGTAATGATGTGCTGCGTCCTCTTTAGCGGGCCACACTCTGGAGCTGCTGGAGCCACTGGTGAAGTTCCAGGTGGGCTTGAAGAAGCTCAACCTGCGGGAGGAGGAACATGTGCTGCTGATGGCCATCTGCTTGCTTTCTCCAGGTACCGTGGGTCTGACTGCGGAGGAGGGAACATATAGAGGGTCATGATGAATTGTTTATGAGTGATCTTCTTTGCTTTTTTTTTATTCCAGTAGAGAATGTATTCATTACAGCTTTAGTTTTGGCACAAGATCAACTTAAATATTTTATTGATATGTATATTTTGGAGATTATCCGAAGCATTGTTTGCATCTGTCAGTCAACATAAATCACATTGACGTGCAGATCACTCGAAGAGTTTCGTGTCTCTCACGAGCATTAGCCTTTATTTGAATGCACACTCGCGTATGGTATGCATTCACCGTAGATGCAGTGCATGTATTATACATGTATAGTTATGCAAGCAGGCGTGTGTAACTGAGTGGATATTTGCATTCCTGTGTGTATACAAGGCACCTCATTATTCATTGGATGTGCTCCCCTGATCTAAAATTAGCAAGCCACCTGACCAGAACAGTAGAAGTAAACACAAAGATCGTGCACGTTGATGGTAATTTACCACCGGACTGATTGTTCTGTGAGATAAGTGTTACCCTGTAGTAAACACTCGCACTGTAATCCTTACTTTTCCAAAACATTTCAGATGTAACAGCTAATCTTGGTTGCCTTTTAGCTGTGTAACAGCTATAAATATCTTAAGACTCTCCCCTCCCCTCCTGCAGACCGCCCAGGTGTGCAGGATCACGCACGGATCGAAGCCCTCCAGGACCGGCTGTCAGAGACCCTGCAGGCCTACATCCAGCTCCACCACCCAGGAGGACGGCTGCTCTACGCCAAGATGATCCAGAAGCTGGCCGACCTCCGCAGCCTCAACGAGGAGCACTCCAAACAGTACCGCTCACTGTCCTTCCAGCCAGAGCACAGCATGCAGCTCACCCCGCTGGTGTTGGAGGTGTTCGGCAGTGAAGTGTCCTAGAACCTCTGAGCCTCGGTGGCGGAGAGGAAGCTGGAGACAAGACCCCCACCTGGGGGTAAAAATGGAGGGAGGGAGCTGAGGATGTGCTGGATGGACTAAATGGAGGTGTTGGGTATGAAGCAAGTGGAAGAGAAAAAGTTTGTGTTTTAAGTGTGTGCGAATGTGCGTGTATGTGTGTGTGTGTGTGTGTGTGTGTGTGTATAAGTGTGTTGTCTCGTCTAAAGAAGTCTATCTTGGCATACAGACCAAGGTTGTATGGAGAGAAAGCAGATGTTAGGAGACGCAGTAAAGAAGGAAACGTCATTTAATACAAATTGAGCTACACATACAACTTCTGCCTATATACAGTGTTTTTGTCTGTATTTAAATCAACAAACCGCTGCTTCAAATGCCTGGACATTTTGTGTGTGTACGTGACGTACACACACCCACACAACAAACACACTCAGTTATTCATTTAGCCATTCAGTTGAGCTACCTCTTTGTTTTACTGGGGTTGTTTTACATCACCTACGTGAAACAGTAACTTTTACACAGAACAATTTAGATACAGTACGGAGGACATTTCAGTTCATCGGTGCAAACGCAGTGCCTGCACATTACCTTTTGAGTTTTTGGTGTTCCAGAACTTTTTTTTATTTTGTTGTTCATCTGCTTCTCTCCAAGGCAGCGTATGTATATGACTATGTATACAATTCAAACACATGCCTTTCGCCTTTCACCAAAGGTATGGTCAACTACTTTCTCAAAAAGCTTCCAGTACCTAAAAATAACCGCGCTGCTCCACAGCTCGTTTCACGTGTGCAGCCTCTCAACATGCTAGCAAGTTGTCTGACTAGCCTCACAGCCTATGAAGAAAACTTTCGTTATTTAGGTTTATACTGCAGAGTACAGAGCATAGTCTGTAATTTAGTAAGGTTTTGATAGGACTTTGGGGTGCCTGGTTTTGAGGTGAGAATTAGCCACTAAATGTGTTAGCTACTTTTACACTGCTAACTTGTCAATCAGAACGAGCCTGCATTATGGCTTGTTGCTCTCTTTTGAAATTGTTTTTCCTTCTTCTTGGCTTTTGTTTAATTGTTTCCCTGTAAATAGTTAATTACTACCACATGTATCCTAAGCACTGTTATACCACCACCTTTTACTCAAGCCTATGTATTGATATACAGTATATGTTATCACAGATTTTAAAGGGCTAAGATGCCAAATCTAACTGGAATAGTAAATCGAGGCCAAAGCAAGGGGCCTGTCTTGTTAATATATAGCTGCGTACCATACTTGGAATTGGCATATATACTGATGTAATTGCAATGGATGTTTGTTTTGTTTTATACGTCATTTCACCTCTAAAAACAATTCCATGAATTGTTCCTCCTCAGTATACAGTGAGCTCGGTGGGCGGAGAGCTTGGGAAGCTGCTTCAGACCTCCACAGATATCACACCCCTTTCGTTTCTGACAGGGAAGTGGATTTTCTAGAATGTCTGAGGGCCTGGCTGTGGCGGCGGTGTGCACCTCTACACCCAGGCCCTCCTGTTTGATGATGTATGCTGCGCAGCCCTCTAGTGGCTGCATCGTGTAAATACCAGGTATATATATATATAAATATATAATATGTCCGCCGCTGTACATAGGGCTACATAGATATTTCTCCAGGCTAATTTTTCCAGAAATATATATATGCAAATACAATATTGACCCTTTTTTTGTTTTGTTTTTGATTCATTATCACTACGTTCTGAGACACTATGCTCTTTTGTTTTGACTTTGATCATGTTTTTATTGGTAAGAATGAGTTAGAAAATGGCTTAAACAGGGATTGCTTGTGTATTTGACTCAGTCAAATTATTATTTGTTTAGTGGTGGGTTGATGTATTTGCCTAATTTCCAAGGTTCATTTTCAGACAGAGGACAAGCTAAACATACTGTGCTGCTCTCTAATATAAGCCATATAGATCACTAAGCTAGTTATACACCTGATACATTACAGTGCATCAAAAGGATGACTCCAGAGCCTTGGATATCCTCATTATATAATCGTCTAAACTCATATGCTATGTATCCACGGCTCTTGGAAGATAAGCTTGTATATGATAGGAACTCATATGCCTTCTCTCTGCTGTCAGTCATCTTTGGCTTATGCTTCATCAGACAGCATCTAATGGCTTATAAACCAAACTGCCAAGAGAATTTCAACGCTTAGGTTTAGAGGCCAGTAATGTATGGCTTGCTGCATGTTGGATTATGGTAAAATTATATGAGATGACGTGTTTGTTTGTTTTTTTAATATCAAGACAATTCCCCAAAGAAGTGTAAAATCAAATTTTTGCAGCTGAGTTCACTTAAAGCATAAAAGAAGTCATTTGCAGAGATGACACAAGTCTCGTACTTTTCTTGTCTTCGATTTGCTGTGTGACAGAAGACATCGGTTTAAATGGTTCCTGTGATTGGCCATACGGGCCTCCTGTGTCAGACCGAGAGCAGGCCGGAGTTACTCTGTGATCTTTGAGGAAAATGGTGAGAGAGAGAGCATGTGTTTGTCGTCGAGCTGGACGTGTTCTCACAGTTGCGCTGTGAGAAGTTGTTGTTGCTTTAATTTGTTCCACCCACGTGGTTTTTAAACCTACCGTAGAATTTTAAAGGTCCAGTGTGTAGGATTTAGGGGGATATATCGGCAGAAACTGAATATTATATGATAACCTTTTCCTTTTTTGTCATAAGTCAACTGAAAATAAGAATCATTGTGTCTTTTTGGTATCCTGTAATGAGTCCTTTATATCTACATAGGGAGTGGGTCCTCTTCCATGAAATGTTGCACCGCCATGTGTCTACAGTAGCCCAGAATGGACAAACCAAACATCGGCTCTAGATAGGTCCATTCACTTTTTCACATTGGCCACCGTAGTTTGCCGCCCCTTCATAATGAGCTGAACAGCACCGTAAAAAAACCCTGATTTTTAACGTGAAACTGCTTTTTTCAGTGTTTTTACCGGTTTAAATCACCTGGTCTGTTTTTTTTCTTGGGGGATAGGGAGAGAAGACTTCTGCAGGATAATTTTGCTCACGGTAAAAACCTCCTGAACAATGAACGCTGATAAAAATTCCTACTTGGGAGTTCATTCTCGGAACATTGGAGAAGTTTCAGCAGGTTGCAATCTGCAGTCCTCACCACTAGATGCCACTAAATCCTACACACTGCTCCTTTAACTCCATTCTCCGTCACTGTGGCTTTATTCCGACTCTTCATCAGTCACTGTGACACTCTGCAAGCTGGCAGTTGGGGCTGGACGTGGAGATGATCTGCGTAGCAGAGATAGTGAAATCGTTTTTGGATGTTTGCATATTGATGTAATCATGATAAGTTGGGTTTTCTTCATGAAAACCATTGGGATTATGTAGTGTGTATATACAGTATAATTCCATGTGCCCCACAAATCTCCCTACCGTGACTGAACTTTAAGGAGTTGAGGCTCGAGTGTCTTTAGGCAGTACCACTCATATGTATAGTATGTCAGTTTGATGAGGGGTATGATGTGCTTGGTTACTGAACACTGACTTTTGAAGTTTTTGAAAAGTCTCCACGTTGATTTTCTCTGAATACATACTTCCGTATGTAGATATGGGTTTTGATTTAGTTCTATATTGTTTTTGAGATAGAGATGCAGTGTTGATTTGTGTATGTTCAATACAGCGGGAGGTTTGGTGAACAAGTAAGTGCCACGGGGAGAGTTCCCTCCACACAAGAACAGGGTAAAAGAGGAGTTGCTCTTGGGGATTTGACAAACCAAACAGGAAGAGTCTTGTGGATGTATCATATCGCCGTTATTTGAACAAGTAGATTTCAGTCAGTACCGCATAGCATCAGGGGAATTCTTACTTATCATAAGCAGGGAAACCCCCTTTTTCCATTTTATGACTAAATATGTGATTAAATGCTGTTTATGGGACCTTTTTCCCCATTTAATTCCCCACCCAACATACTGTACATAATATGCAAATACACTTCAATGTAAATATGGTGCATCCCCAGAGTCTTCCGGTTTGGTTTTACCACAGTAGGCTGCTCAGAATCCGTAAGTTTTTAACTCTGCATTGCGGTTGTTGAAAATACTGGAACTTGGAGAAAAAAAAACCATGCGTCAATGGAAATCCGCCTCGAATTAGATGGCTCCATCTTTGGTGAGATTTCCTCGAGATTGGCAACATAACATAGTAACAATGCCTGCAATATACAACTCATGGTACACTATCACCAGCAAGCTTTACAGTTTATCATGTTAGTAGTGAAGTTTTTTGTATAACTGTTGCCATTACAAATCCTGTCTGTAAAAACATGTATGATACCATTCATAGAAAACAGTCGGCCATCTCCCACACAAAGGCTTTCAAGTCTTTTATTTTATTTTATTTTTTTAATTTTTTTTTTGTTCCTCCCATTAGGACAGGGATTGTAATGGAATCAACTTAATTTAGTTCTTACAAAAAGGAGTGTCCACAATGGATGTACACCATAATCTACCTAAAAAACCTACCTCTTTTAGCTCAGATTTTGCTTTAGCATTAAGCATTTGCCTCTGTTTTTACTTTTGTAATATTTGTATTCATGTTGGTATTTATTGCTGTCTAATGAGTCATACTTCAATGATTACCTCAGAGATATCTCACAGATTTGGGAGAGTCCAGCTAATGAAGTCATTCATATATATTTTTTTTTTCTTGTACAGTTTTTTTTTTTTCTTCTCAGACTCAGCATTGCCTTTTTTTAACGCACAAAATACCAGGAGTGTTTTTAATATAGTGCCTGCACTCTGACCAACAAGGCTCAGACTGGCTAGGGTGAGGCTGCATTTACTCCACATTCTTATCCACATCTTTGTCCCTTTGGATGTGTGGGTGATTTTCAGCCACTGATGCAATTAATCCGGTTGCCATGTGGCTGATATCTACCTTATCTTAATAGTTCCTCAGGGCAAACTGAGGAGAACTTTGTGGAGTTAATCCAGCTGTAAAGAAGGAACAACCTGAAAGACTTTGTGGCAGTAGGAGAAGCGGGAGGTGTGTTTGCGCTCCACTTGGTACTGTTAGCATGGTCTTTGCTCTGTAGTACGCCATCCTTACCTTGTCCCTCTTATTTGCCCCGCCATCCCCTTCATACCCTCCCCGTGTCTTCACCTCTCCTTCTGTCCTAAAGTCTACTCCCGCACCTTCATCATTCCCTGCCGATGTTTGGTCTAACAAGGGAATTAGGAGAAGTGAAATCCTCAGTATCCATGCAATGCTGCTTTTATCTCGAGCATCACCAAGTTGTGCGCTTCTGACACCACACAACGCAGGCATCATCCAAAATGCCGCCCCCACCCCCAAGCGGCGCCTCGTTGGATTGTGTCTTGAAACGCACGCAACTTAGTGGTGCTCATTGGGAAAAAAAATAAAAATCCTTTCAGATCGTAGTATCATATTAACAGAGCAACTACTCACTTTGGTGAATTTAAACCAAGTTTATTTTGTATTCATGTCAAACTGCTTCAGGTAAACACTGAATGAAATAAGAGAGTTTTTATTGATCAGTGAATACTGAGGAACAATGTCGCCATGGTCACATCTACCCTGAGCTGTGTGCCATAACGTGTCCCTTTTAATGCAGGGGAGGGTGTTAATGAAGCTGGCTTCAGATGTTCCCCAGCTTAATTCCAACCAGAAGGTTGCCTGAGTGTGAGATTGGCCTCCTACTTAGTACTTATTCAGCCATGTGTATTGATCTTCTATGAGGAGTAAATTTGAATTTGGCATTGAATTGTCACCCTGCATTGTGAAACCCAAATCATGCCACATTGAATTAAAAAATTGCCTGAACCAACAAAAAGCACTTAATGTAATGTTTGTAACACATGCATACTGATGAATCTATTAGCCATAAACTGCCTGTGTAGGTCAGCATGATATGGCTCCAATTAGCAAAATAAAGTTAGGTCACCTAAATTTTAATGTAATTGCAATTCATCTTTTGTCTCTTTTTTTTTTTTCAAAGATCTTTTTTCTATTATAAATTGGTGTTTATGTAATGTTATTTTTGTCAGATGTTTTGCAAATCAAAAATAAACAGTTGTACATAGCAGTGGGCTTCTGTGTGATTCCTATACATTATCACTCTATCACTTTAATGCACTATGAACAGAGCTTATTGTCTTTTAACAGATATTTAGAAACAAGTATATATTGTTCAAAGAAATGATGCACCAACTTCACACAAGAACATTTCCAAGTGCACCCATGGTACCAGTTACAGGGGATTTATGACAAAGTGTGCTGTAGCATGTCGATTCCTCCCTGGGCAGAGCCATGTTAACACTTTCTGAAGGCGTCTCAACTTTTTGTGATGAAATGGGACAAAGCGTTTGACTCCCACTAGACCACTGGTTCTCAACATTTTGTGTCATGGACCTCTAAATTGATACACATCACGTCATGGACCCCCATTTGATAAGATTTGCTTCAGGGAGCTTCATCTTCATCAAAGACTTCAAATGTTAAAAATGATTCAGACCAGAAATCTAGAGATTTCAACTACAGTTGGGCAGATAATCATGGAGGAAGTGAAACCTGAGATCAGAATAAACACTCATATAACTCTTACTCACAGTTGGCTCACTTGTGAATTAAACCGTGAAAATGAACCACTCCCATATTTCTCCCTCCATTTTTAGACCTCCCTCAAGGACCCCTGGTTTAAAACTGTTGCACTAGACGGTGTAGCAACAGTAAGTAGAAAAAAACACAACAAAAATAAAAATAAAAATGAGAGGGTACCACACCCATAAAGGAATATCCATCCATCCATCCATCCATCAATTTTCATCCGCTTATCTGGGGCCGGATCGTGGGGGCAGCAGACGAGCAAAGCACCCCAGACATCCTTCTCCCCAGCAATGCTTTCCAGCTCCTCCTGGGGGACCCCAAGGCGTTCCCAGGCCTGATGAGATATGTAATCCCTCCAGCGTGTTCTGGGTCTACCCCGTGGCCTCCTACCAGTGGGACGTGCCCAGAACACCTCCAGTGGGAGGCGCCCAGGAGGCATCCTGATCAGATGCCCGAACCACCTCGACTGATCCCTTTAGATGCGAACAAGCAGCAGCTCTATTCTGAGCTCCCTCCACTGGTCCGAGCTCCTCACCCTATCTTTAAGGCTGAGCCCAGCCACCCCACGGAGGAAACTCATTTCAGCTGCTTGTATCCGTGACCTCATTCTTTTGGTCACTACCCAGAGCTCATGACCATAGGTGAGGGATGGGACGTAGATGGACCAGTAAATCAAAAGCTTTGCCTTCTGGCTCAGCTCCCTCTTCACCACGATGGTCCGGCACAGCACCTGCATCACTGCAGAAGCCGCACCAAACCCCCTCTTGAATAAGACCCTGAGATACTTCAACTGCCTTACTTGGGGCAGTAACTCTCAACCCAGAGGGGGCTATCGACTGGTTTCCGGCAGAGAACCATGGCCTCAGATTTGGAGGTACTGAGTCTCATCCTGACCTCTTCATGAGGAATACTTTATTTAAAAAATGACCATTTGTAAATCAAAGTCATGCATTGTTGCCTTGAATTCATTAAGAAAACTTTTTCTCTCATGCCTCCACAGAAAACAGTGAACACATTGATTTATTGATTGATTGGAGACCACATATAATAACAGCAAAACTACATCAAAACATTTGTTTACAAAGTCATACAACTCTTGCAGTATAATCCAAGTCTCATTTATCCAGTTGTGTGCTCAGTACTTCCCAAACACATGCGTTTTCACTAAAAAAAAAACCTTGGTATTGGAGTAAATAAAAACAGAGAATGCAAATTTGTGGAGAGATAAGAAGTGTGAGTATGAATATTGTATAAATACATGCTCTATGGCCTCTTTTTCTTATAATTTTCTTAATATTTTCATGGAATTTCATGCCTTTATTTGATCACTAAAAGTAAAGGGATGGGCAATGACATACGACAAAGGTCCCCTGCACAGACATGAACATATTGCAGTTCTTAGTCAGTGCCTTAACCCCCTGTAGGACACCCAAGCACAGTTCTTTAGATATTTATTCCACATTCTGTTTTTGGACATATACTTAGTAAACTCTCTGTCTCTCTTTTATGCACAAATACAATTCTCTTCTCCCTAAAATTTTCCACTTGTAAAGCTTTATTTATTTGGTTGTTGGTCTTTTTTTACATACTTTACATAGTTTCATGCTCTGGTTTGGCCACTAGAGGGCACTGTCTCTTATTACATGTGCCTGTATACCCCTCCTGACCCAATGACCTTTCTGATTCAGCACTGACAGCCAGAAACAGTTAGGATCATTAAGGTCATACTGGACAACCTCAACACAAAGTGCTGGTGGGGTGTGTGTGTGTGTATGTTTGTGTCTGTGTGTGTATAGAGAGAACTGTAACAGTGCTGGTGACCACACACAGCAGGCCTGTGTGAAGATATATCTGACACACAGAACAGTATGTACAATATGTCGGAAGAGATTTGAGCTCACCTCAGCTCACATCTCTGCGGCTGGTCACGTATGGAGCGAGATTGCGTGAGTGGTGATGGTGCAGGAGGAACAAATAAAAGGTTATCAGAGAAATCCAGTCATTGCACGACAGTTAATTGTCAGCCCTGGTACGAAGCAGAGGCACTTCTTTTGCCTGCTGATAAGGTTGCGCTCGTGCGGTCTGCTGAGCCGTTGCGTCTGTGCACGAGGTTAGATGAAGGAAAAGAAAGGCTCTGGTTGCAGCAACATCCCTTAGGTGAGGGCTCTCTGGCTGCTTTATCTCAAATACAGAGCAACGAGAAACTGAACACTGTGTACTTTTCCACAGGGGACGTACCTCTAGCTGCACATTACCTTCTACAGATAATAAGCATTAATTACAGGTAGCAGTGTTATGCATCGTTCAGGTGTGTAAAGGTGAACCAGCTGCTGGCTTATTGCAGATGGAATAAATTTAATTCCAAATAACCCTTTAAAGCTGCGCTTATCAATATTTTTCTACACACAATGGTCAGATGACTTATGTGAAATGTGAAAGGGGTCACTCATTGTGACAAACCCACAAAGAACTAGAGGCCATCTTGCAATTGGATCACTCCAGCCTCAATCCACGACTTAAAGCTAATGTCTGCCTGGGGCGTTAAGTGGCGGTGGTGGGGCAGGATCGGGGTCAGTGGCCCCTTTCCTCCCACACCAATCTTCTAACTTTGGCTTCATTTTTATCTTAACAACACATCTGTAAAGTTTCATAACTACATATTGCACAATTGCAATGTTATCACGTTGACAAAGGCCGTCCACAGACAGAAAGACAAATAAACACCTGGCAAAATACTAAAAAACTGCTTGTGGTAGTTCCCGCTACAATCTGTGTCACATAGACCACAATTCGACAAAATGACTTCGGGATGATTATATTTAACTCAAACTAAGGGAGGCTGGAGCCTACCCCAGCTGACATTGGGCGAGAGGTGGGATACACCCTGGACAGGTCGCCAGACTATCACAGGGCTGACACATAGAGACAGACAACCATTCACGCTCACATTCACACCTACGGACAATTTAGAGTCACCAGTTAACCTGCATGTCTTTGGACTGTGGGAGGAAGCTGGAGTACCCGGAGAAAACGAGGAGAACATGCAAACTCCACGCAGAAGGGCTCCCTCTCCCCAGGGTTCAAACCTGTGAGGCGACACTGCTAACCACTGCACCACCGTTCTGCCTTAAAAAATCTTACAAACAAGATAACGAGACAAAACTATAATACCTCTGGATGACACACACAGACTCGCATGGTGAAAACAATACCAGACGTTGTATCGTCGGCACAGCTGGTAATTATCATCCAAGTTTGTATATTGGACATTCTGTTCTCCAGGTGGACACAAATATGACTCCAAATGAATGCTAATGTCGCTCCGTGTCTGCCAGATGTGTAAACAACAGCAACTGTTGGTTAACACGTTTGCCACAGCAATTTTATAAACTGAATATGTCACTACAAACACTCAAAACTTTCTCCAAGGGTACTGTGGGGAGCATGTTGTCAGGGAACATCACTGTCTCGTAAGGCAGCTAAGGCTGAACGTACCATGGGGGGTGCACTGCCCAGCCTACAGGACATTTACACCAGGTGTGGGCTGGCAGAATCATGAAGGGTTCGAGCCATACATGGAACACATAGCCATAGCCATTGTTGTATATGTATTTTTACTGTATGCATGCTGAGTATGCGACAAATAAAAACCTTGAAACTGGGGTGCTGTGGTATCTCACTAGGTATAGCATGTACTGTAAAGGCTGAGTCCTTACCGCAGCGGGCCGAGCTTGAGTCTGGCCTGGGTCCTTCACTGCATGTCATCCCTTCTCTCTCCCTATCAATACAGAAGAA
Organism: Epinephelus moara; assembly: GCF_006386435.1. Taxonomy (NCBI): domain Eukaryota; kingdom Metazoa; phylum Chordata; class Actinopteri; order Perciformes; family Serranidae; genus Epinephelus; species Epinephelus moara. Next base: position 20,983,256 of record NC_065529.1, read on the forward strand.
ATGCCAAAAAAGTCTTTAAAAACTTGAAACCTAATATGTCAGTGTTTGGTTCACAGTGTGTTTGGCCACTTCCAAGTGCAACTTGAAGAAGATGCAAGAACTAGCGGCGACACTTCACCTTACGTCGCCTGTGTCTCAGCCACAAAGTTGCACATGAACACACTGCAAAGACTACAGCCAACAACCAACCAGCACGTACATTCTGCGCCTGCATGAGACGAAATAACTCCCCATATCAGCGGTAGTCTGTATCCATTTTTCGAAAAGGGAAACCTAAAGACGGACAGGACGGATTCAAGACGCTAGTTAGCCAGTTAGCACATGATCAGCACAACCCAATGTTAAAAGAACAAATGATATTTACCGTATGCTAGTGAACAGTTACATAAACACTTCTGAAGTATTTCTGCCAAAGAGCTTGATGGCTAAAATACATAATCTTGCCTTATAAGAAGCTTGTTTCAATATCACGCCCTCTTGACTTTAACTATTTGTTGGTTATCTTTACTTCTGTTTCTCTTCTCTTGCAGTGCCAATCAGAGTGATTTCATTCACAAACAGGCTCTGCAGCCTCCGACGTCGAATCAACATGCTGAATCCGCTAGAAAACAGCCGAGGAGTGCCAACAATGCGGGACACACTGCAAAAACTAGGTTGCTCACCGACCGTCAGCTTGGTGTGTCGGGGATAGTTCTCGCTAAATACTTCACTCAAAGATTCCAGATTGTAGAATTATACGTGTCAAGGGTGTCAGTTTGTTCTCTGAAATACAACTACAGTCTAAATAATGTGACAAAAAGTGTGATTGAAAATATAATTTCATCTCTGGCTGTGTGTTTGTGACCAGGGTCACACCAGGACATTTTCTTGGAATGACACTCTGTGACTTTGTTCGGTTTTTGGGTGAGGCAGAGTCTAGTCATGAATATCAGATAAAAACGTCCACCCACACACACACAGCAGAGTGTCCCCAGTGAACAGGCACAAGAGGGTGGTCCTCAGAAGCATTTATTTCTGACGATGGGGGTATAAATACAAACGGGTGGTGCCCTCGTATTATCAGAGGCTGATACTGCAGCTCTGAGTAGCACATGTGCGCACTGATAGACCGCTGCGTCTGTATGAAATCTAACTGTATGTTTTACTAAGAATGCCCCTGGCATAATAAGGAGTGTTTTATTTTTGCGCCCCAGCTTGGGGTATGGCTGTTGAGTTGGCACATGGCCGCCTGCAGGGGGATGTCAGTTGTGACTTTCCAGTAATAACAAGGGCGTGTTGTTTTCTGTGTGCATATCTCTGGTACGTCTGTGTGTGAGACACAGACAGAGAGAGAGTTTTATTTCATACTAAACAGTCACGATGAGAAGACAAAGGAAAAAAAAGTAGTCGGATCAGTAATGCGAAGCTCATGCTATGCATTGACTGTCTGTGTGTGTGTGTGTGTGTGTGTGTGTGTGTGTGTGTGTGTGTGTGTGAGCCTACAGGGCGAAAGAGAGAGGACCCTTTTCCCCTTCTCTTCTATTGATTCTGTGCCCACTTATCTAGATTGGATGTTGGATGCCCTTTATGCAAGTCATCCAAATATCATTAGGGTTAAACCCACCATGTGGTTTCGGTTCAGAATGTGAGGAACGCATGCATGGCCCGTGGATGTTTCTCTACTCTCAGGCCCTCCATGGGGCGAAATAACATTCTCTGCTCTCACAGAGCTGAAGGTGGAGACGGAGAGAAAATACGTACATACAGAACATCAATAAACCTGCGTTTTATGAGAGACTCTGAGACGTAGCAGTCAGGAGCCATAAGTCACCGCTTCACTGTTAACAGTAGCATCGCATGCAAGGATCCACTCGGTGCAGGAGCTGCAGTGTGAACAGTCTTTTTGTTTGTTATTACGAAGCTGGGTGATTTATGTGGAGCAGGAGGAACATCACATTTTATACATTTTTAAAGGAGAAAAATGTAAATTACACTTTGTGTAATTGTTCTAAAGTGGAGAGGAAAACTTTTTTTCCATTTAAGTTGTTCTTGTGCCATTCTTACTTTCCAGGGAAAAGGAAGAGGGCAGTGTGTGTGTGTGTGTGTGTGTGTGTGTGTGTGTGTGTGTGTGTGTGTGTAAGGAAGTGTGCTCCTTGGAAAATAATGGCTGCAGAGTCACATTAACAGCCAAACATTTCCTCCGTGTTTTCCCGTGCCCTATATTTATACTCTAAGTTCAGCGCTCTCACACAAACACACACACACACACACACACACACACACACACACACAGCATGCCACTGTGTTTATTCACTTCGTAACCACTTCAGTCATGTGGTTTCTATAACGGCCCTGATTTCATTATACATGGAGTTTAGACGGAAAGTTGGACGAGCTGCTGATTTATTTCTGAGGTGTGCTCAGTGAGCAAAGATTTAACTTAAACTGCAGTTTCCCTTCATTTACATATTTATAAGCTAAAAATATACCATGCAGGATTTTCTGAAAGGACAATGCAGTGACTCACAAAAGTAATCTAGAAGTCAGATGACACTTCTAGTTGCTGACACATAGAGACTAGAAGTGTGTGGCAGTGTATTTTTCTTCAGAGACTCTGCCCTCTGCCTGTGTTGTCTTATTTTCTGTGTTCGGGATGTTTGTGAGCGTGTACCCACACAGCGCTCAGGTGAGGTTGGGACTTAATTAAAAGGTAGCAACCCGGTGCCAGACCATAGGCAGCAAGCATCCAAGAGACACAGTGCTAAAAAATGATGATAATAAAATAATCTTTAATTATAAAGCACAAAACAGAGTTACAAAGTGCTTTACATGTCAAACATTAAGACAGACAAGACAGGAAAACAACAACTTTTAAAAGCACTGATAAAAACACTTTAGTATATAAACACTGAGGAAATAAAAGACAGTTTAAATTAACTAAAAACTCAAGTAAGATCAGGAAAGGCTCTCCGATAAAAGAAGGGATTTAAAAGAGATCACCGACTTGGCCGACATGATTTCCTCGGCCAGATTGTTCCAGAGCCTCGGGGCCCTGACAGCACATACTCTTTCCCCTTTAGTTTTCAGCCGAACCTCTGGAACATACAAAAGACCTCTGCCCGAGGACCTCAAAGTATGTCCTGGTGTGTACAGTACTAGGAGGTCGGAGATATAGCTGGAAGAGAGACTGTGAAAAGCCAATATATCGAGGCGAAACGCTAAAGAAGAGTCTTTTTACTTGCCTTCTTAATCGTTGTAAATCTTTGTTTATACAAATGTGGTTCCTCTAATTAGATTTATTCAACTAACTAACAGCTAATTTTTGTCAAGTTGGACTTCAAAGCCATTTTATTGCATTTTCCAGCTCAAGTCCTAAAACTGTACATTTGCATACAAATGAAAGGTCACTGGTTTCATTCTACAGAAGAACTGGGGAAGTCTGACACCAGTGTGATCTCATACTGAACCAGATTTAAATGTGTGGATAATAATGGTAAGAAACAGGATCTACAGTAATCAGAAGGGAATCAGCAGCCTGATTTACATCTCTGAGTTTAGGTGAGAACAGCTTGTAGTGACGCACTGAGAGGTTTCGGTTGATTTTTCTTAGAAAATGAGCAGAATTATGGAAATGGAGGGACAGAACTGCCTTATTTTGACAATCTTATCTTTTAATTGTACCCCAAGGTTGAAAATCCCTGTAGTACCAAAATGAGTTGGCACGTAGTCTGAGAACCAGAGCAAGTCTTGCACCTATTTAATGTTTAGGAAAGAAGTGAAAGTTTTCAGTGTTGAATTATGAAACCGAGAAAAAGAGTCTGTAAACAAAGTGAACCAGCTTCATGAGTCAAACAGTTTCCACCGCTGATTTACCACATGATATTTAACCCAGATCTCAACATACAGTAAGTGTGTGGACAGTTGTCTTACAATAATTACCTGTCTTTCCCCGTAACCAAACTGTACAGACTTTGTCCTAAAATGTACAACAAGAATTTACTCTTGTGGTTTCGGCCTGGGCTGATCATACATCTGTTGCATTGTCTGGGACTTTTTCTTATCTGAACTGCAAGTCTAATGATGGATGGTGCTTTGAGGCAAGTTTGTGATTTTCAGCTATATAAATATAATGAATTTGTCTTTACTTGATCACTGTTTACATTGATTATACACTGTGTTTTAGGAACATGAATGGATGACATGTCAGTCGGTCCACCACTTTGGTCGAGCCTGAAATATCGTTATTGGATAGACTGCCTTGAAATTAGGGGATAAATCCCACTGGCTTTGGTGAACCACCAGTGGCCAGCAGGACAAATATTTCAAAAATATAGTCAACGCATTGGCACAAAGTTTTGTACAGACATTCATGCTCCCTTCAGGTTGCATTGTATTAACTTTGATCTCCTGAGTCTGACCAATCATCTAGTGCCATAATCAAGTCAGAATGTTTGTCCAAATCCCAGCAAATCTACTGATATTCCCGTCCCACTCCCATTCACACTCACATTCACACCTACAGCTGATTTAAAGTCACCAATTAACCTGCATGTCTTTGGACTGTGGGAGGAAGCCGGAGTACCCGGAGAAAACCCATGCTGACACAGAGAAAACATGCAAACTCTGCAAACCAAGAACCCTCTTGCTGTGAGGGGACAATGCTAAACACCGAACCACCGTGCCGCCCTATGTGACATTCGAAGCATTAATATAGCATCCATCTATCCATCCATCCATTTTCGTAACCGCTTATCCTCTTGAGGGTCGCGGAGGGGCTGGAGCCTACCCCAGCTGACACTGGGTGAGAGGCGGGGTACACCCTGGACAGGTCACCAGACTATCACAGGGCTGACACATAGAGACAGACAACCATTCACACTCACATTCACACCTACGGACAATTTAGAGTCACCAGTTAACCATGACAAAACCCATGCTGACACGGGGAGAACATGCAAACTCCGCACAAAAGGTGTGACATTGGGAGCATTAATATAGCAGCAAACTACTATTTGCTATGTAAAGATATCATTGAGTAATGGCATGAAGAGAATGGTGCCACACTCGTGTTGTGTGTGTTGTAATCCAGGCTTCTTTGTTTGTTGTTGTGCTGGACAGTCTGGCTGTGCGGACATGAGTCCCTAGCTAATCACTGCCGCTCAGAACTGTTCTTCTACGGTGATTACTGCTGGTATGGGGGTGCAGACGCCTAGCACCCACCCTCCGGTTTCTCCCAAGGTAACAATGTTAGTTTTGTCAGCACTGTTGCCGTTGTTAGCATGTTTATTGAGTTAGCACTGTTAGCAGTCTTGTTTATGCTACAGTAAATAATTTGCATAAAATACACAAGAACATATGGTGTGAGAAAACACTGGTCACGCAACAGCTGAAATGAACCCGTCTGGTGTTAAAAAACAAACACTGAAAATTTTCATCATGCATCACATTGTCTCACTATGAGTACAGTAGACTAATATAAAAGCTTAAACACTGGGGAGAAAGGTAGCAACCTGACTAGTGTGTGTGTGTGTGTGTGTGTGTGTGTGTGTGTGTGTGTGATCTTAAATGTCACTGTGAGGTGCTCGAGTGTGTCTGTGGTTTCCTGAACATTCAACATCTCAGGCTTGACTGAGGCACTGAACAGAGACGTGTAGAGCACAGACAACATTGCCGTAAGATGAGCCACATGTCAGAAAAAACGCTCTGTGGATAAACCAATGTATAGGTTTCATATTAAAGTGTGCTACTGGGTGTGAGAGTTTGTTTGTGCTTCTCGGTTTTTCTGCAGTGGGACGGTGTCCGACCAAACCAGGTCACATTGACAATGCTAATGCATCTCCGGGTTGGATGTTGGTCGTCTGAGTGTATAATGTGATGTTGACAAATGTATACCACAACATTACATTGTGTATTATGTGCTGTGATCATTTTGTGTCAGGTGTGTGTGTGTGTGTGTGTGTGTGTGAGCAGCTCTTGAGGCTGTGCATTTGCACCTCTGCAGCGAGGCATTTTCTCAGTAAAAACCACAGAAAGTGTTTCTGATCACAGCTGGAGGCAGGGGGACACCTGTCGACCTCCTCATCAGCCCTGTGGTCACCCTGTCCTACATAGGACAGAGACTGACAGAAAACACAGCTTACAGAGTGATGCAGACAGAGAGGGGGGAGAATATACTAGCTTTTAAAGTCAGTATTATTGATAAAATCTGACTGGGTCATTTTTCTTTTTTAAAAAAGTCATTTAGGGGAGAGGAGCTGCGTTGCAAAGTAGGTCTTCAGGCTTGACAATTCATTTTTGTACCTAAAGCTGAGCTGGCACAACAACACAGAGCGCAAACTACTTCTTATCATCATCTATCCTTCACTGTCTTCTAAAGTGTCTAATTTCCCACACACAAGGAGGGTAAAGACTCAATTTCAGTTTTGACTGCAATCTTACGTAGAAAAAAAATGAGAGAAGAAATCTACTATTCTGCAGCTGTCCTGTAAAGATGTCATGTCTATGCATGTGGTCCAGTTAGACATTTTTAGTCTTTCTTTTAAATTCTTAAACCTGCAATAAACGATGTATAAGCTATAAACACATTGACATTTTGTCACCATTAACTTGATATGGTAAACCTGTTGGCAACATCCAAAACATGCAGAGCATCATTATCAACCATTTAGAGCACATAATGAGTGTAGGTCCAATATTCACTTTCCTTTAGTTTCCACTAACTCCAAAAATTACGCTGGTGAGAGCCATGGGAGTGAACCAAAACAGTGAAGGTGCGAGCCAGAAAAACAAAACTATCTGTTAAAGGTCCAGTGTAGGATTTAAGGGGATATATTGGAATAAGCGAAATATAATATTCATAACCATGTTTTCATTAGTGTATAATCAACTACAAATGAGAAGTGTTGTGTTTTCATTACCTTAGAATGAGCTGTTTATATATGGAGTGGGTCCTTTTCCACAGAGTCTGCCATGTTGGTTCTACAGTAGCCCAGAACGGACAAATCAAACTCTGGCTCTAGATGGGATCATTCATGTTTTGTATCGGCCAGTTCTCCTATCTGCTACCTCATCACTAGATGCTACTATGGCCCTGATCACACAGAAAGTGTTTTGCAGGTTGCAAAATGCAAGACAACCATCCAATCACGTATTTACACTAACCGTGTAAACAATCTACCGTTTTTTCCCCAGTAGTTAGTATCTAGTCCCTAAAATGTTCAGGCAGAGGGTACTTGCTGTAGCTCTGGTTGAGGGTGAGAAGCTGTCAGCAAATAGATTGTTGAGCACAGGGAAACGGAGATCTGTGTGGGTACATCAGACCCTAAAAAAGAGGGGGGATCATGGGGAGCACCACCAGTTGGTCCAGGAGCTTCACCTCCATGATGGCCGTTTCCAGGCATATTTTAGGATGACTCGGGCAGTTTGACAACCTGCTGTCTATCGTCAGGACGTAAAGCTCTGGGTATCCAGCAACCACTACCAGTGTCTCCTCCATTGTTTACCAACTGTAAACTTCTTGTCGTGACCACCACAGAAGGCCTGCCTCTTAAATCATCCAATTAGACAATGGGAAAAAAGATGACAAAAAAAGAGATGACACGGGGCACTTTTCCACTCTGAGTTGAAGTTTTTTCAATGTGAGGAGTTCAGAGTGCTCCAGCAAAAACACTGGGCGCCTAGAGCGCAGAAATGGGAGGCGCGTCACAACCCAAAAAACGTGAGCAAAACGCTTCATTCTCATTAAAAGCAATAACCAAAAGGCGTCTCCAGCTGCTAAAATGCTTTCTGTGTGATCAGGCCTAAATCCTACACACTGGACCTTTAAAAGACACTAAAGGGGTGATGTTTCTCTGTGGCTTCATCACCATGAGGGAACTTAGAAAATATACCGCCACACACTTTAAGTGGGTCATAAGTGGTGTTTGAGGGGGATTTTTCCTGTGTGAGTCTGTACATTGTTTTTGAGGTAAACTCTGCATAGTATATTTTAAAAGAACAATAACTACTCATGCCTTTTGTACAAATGTTCACTCTCAGATATCCTGTTACACTTAAAATCATGCACGATTAAAGGTTAGATTTATGAAACAAACTGACACACATCTGATTTTCTTTGCAAAAACAGCCATTTAAAAAGATCTGTGTCTGAATCCACTCTTAAATAAAACCACCTTTAAAGCGCCTGTTAAAAGTTTTAAAAGTCTACGCCTAATATTTAGTTTTACTGACTTTCACACAAAGACGAAAGAAAAAAAAGAAAGCCAACATGCGGTTGTGACAAATGACACAATCGCAGTGAGAACGTGTTCAACAACTCCAGTATTAGGGTTACAAGACAAGAGACAGTACAGGTGGCCAATGTGTGCATATGTTAGTGTGTGTGTGTGTGTTTGTATTGTGGTGATAGGAGGGGGGGGTTGCATTTCCGCCAGCACACAGGTGCATCGTAAAACGTAGCCCCTGCACAACCTTGATCTCATACACACACACACCGACACACAATTCAGATGCTGCGATAAGTGTCATCTACAACCACGGCGACGGTGGTATTTTCAGTAGAGATACGAGGAGGAGGGAATTTCACAAGAAGTGAAGCCTCAGAGGTAAAAGCTCTCTAAACAAAGTGTGATCCAGGTGTGTGTCGATGATAGCGCGTATCAAACACTTCTGGGACGACATAAAGGGAGGAAATAAATATTGAGTAATGTCTAAATCTGAGCAGAGTGCTTCTGCACATCTGTGCTGTGTGTCTGCATGTGTCCCTGTGTGCATGCATGATTGTGCATGTTTGTATCTACATTACATGTGTGGCAGTGCGGTCTTCTGGCTGTATCTCACGATCGTTTGTGGTTTTGCCATGCTGTGTTTTTTTTTTGGTTTTTTTTTCCTTCTTCATGCTATTTTCTCTCCCCTCGCTGTGCGTACGCCGAACAAAAATGTAGCTCGTCTTCTGAAAAATGGGAGTGGCACAACAAACCACATGCAGATGCTTTCTAGCATAAAAATACAGACAGGGACAAAGACACAGAGACGTAACGTACAGATGTTTATCTTGGCCAGGTCTGCCCTCAAATAGGTGGTTAACAGCTCGTAAAATTGCTGAGGTGCAAATTCATGTGTAACAAATTAACACGCCAGCATCAACTCGTTTTTTCCGTCGTCCAGTGCTAACATATGAGAATGTAGCACAGACTCAAAACCAAATTGCCGGTACCCTCTTAGCCTGGGTGACTTCATGTTATTTCCACCACCTCCCACACACACACACACACACACTCTCACACACGCAGTTTGTCGTCCCTGCATTGGTCTTGTTCATTCAGCCTCAAGTTCCCAAGGCTGTTTCATTACAGAGAGCCCACTTAATCGGAGGCACATCCACCCAACAGCGGAGCGTCTCTGCAACAGCTGAGCAAAACATCTGCTGGGCCCTCAGTCCCAGCCAGGACGTTCTGGGGTTGATTTAGACTAACGTTTGACATAAACCGATAAATTTGTTGATTCCACTTCCAGAAACGTCCACCCTTTTCACATACTGTAACTCTCAAGTAAGTTTTTCCCCCCCTTTTTTTTCATCATCCCTTTTGCGGCTGTACCTCGCCCCTCTTCTGTGAATCAACCGCCTCCCACCGTCCTGTTTCCCCCCCCTCTATACAGCTGTTGCCTTGCCTCATGTTGCACATTCTTTCATTCTTCAGGGCTCTGGCTGTCAGGGACCCATTACTCTCCTTCCTGCTGTGTGTGTGTGTGTGTGAGAGAGAAAGAAGCAATGTAACAATTTGAGAGGGATATAGAGCCTGAAAGACAGAGTACAGCTGCATGGAGCAGAGCCCCCTCACATACACAAACACACGCTCAAACACATGCACACTCCCCCAGCTGTTTGCCTCTCGCCAATTACTGCGGTCCCTGCTCGTCCTGTCCCCTCCAGTCCTCCCCCCGGTCCCATAAGCACCTTCCTGCTCCTTCTATTTTTAGCTTAAGAGAAGAGGGGGGCTCCTTCACGGCCTAATCACGGCATCCACCGTGCAACCAACCGCAGCCTTCATATTCTCAGCGCTCCCCCTCCTTTGTCTCCCACTCTTCAAACTTCCCTCTCCATCATTCCACATCTTTTGGCCACAGGCTCAGGTAATATACTTGGGAATGCTAAACAAAGGAAAAGTGCAACACGAAAAGCAGGCACCGACGCCGATAAACAACAAAGCAATTAGCCAGTGTTTGGTCTGCCAGAGCAACCGTGACCTTTCAGGAAACTCCCCCTTCCTGTGAGAGACGGGTCGGCTCGCTCGCTGCTCAGGCAATCAGCACAACAGCTTTCAGCATTCTTGGAAGTGTGTGAGCATGTTCGACACAGCTTGTGGGTGTATTTCTTCAGGAGGTCAAAGACCTACATTTGACTTGTCAGACTTTGTGGTCTAGACAGCACCAGCGTAGGTATTTTGTTTGTTGTTTAGGTATTGAACCTCAATAGCATTTTTAAACAAAGCGAGTTTAGATAAGCGAGAATGCCGAATCTCTTGGCAGATTCATAATCTTGTTTATTTTAAGGTAAAGTTGGGTTGTATTCAATTTTTTTCTTATTGTCAACAAATTCCTGTGAAATACTCACGAAGTAACAAGTATTTTTTGTGTAGCCAAGTCCTGATACAGCCTCCTTTCAGCCAAAGACCTCCATTGTTTCCCAAAGACTATTGAAATCTCACTCCCAACTCGTCAAATAAAAATGCTTGATCAGTGGCTCTACTGGTCAAAATATGTCAAGCTGGGTTCTCTTCCAGCGTCAGTTCTGGACGTTCACAAACAGTGTAATAATTTACGCTCGTTACATGCATTGTGTCTTTTCAAAACAAACCTTCATTCTCCAAGGGAATGTATAGTTTCTGCTCGTTAAATGCACGCACTTAGAATGTAGGTTAAAATAAAAACTTCATTTTTACGTTTACTTCCTGAGGTTCAGGCAACAAAAGTACATTGTTAGGTTTAGAAAAAAAGCATCATGGTTTGGCCTAAAATGATTACGTTTGTTACTAACGTGATGTAACATCACATACGTCAGTAGCATAGTATGCTAAACACACTAGCACACTTTATTGCTAATAAAATAACTCCATTTAACACAGGTAACGAACAGCAGTTAGCAGGTTAGAAGTCTGGATTATGTTTGACACATGCATGGAGCGGGCGGGAGGGAAGATGGGTCAAACGATGTCAGGACTGTTTGTAGTTGTCTGGAGCGTCAAAAAATGCTGCTACCTGGTGCGTCTCATACCGCCGCTTAAGGTTGCCTCTGTGCATCTGTTTGTGACGCCAAGGACCACTCACCAAATGCTGATATTTGACGAGTTGGGAGTGAAACTGGGTTGATATGGCAGGTTCCTTCATTACAATAAACATTGGCACTGTGTTAATTTTGAGAAAATCCCATACATACATCCTGCTGCTGCAAATACTCACAAGACCACAAAATGTGTATCAGTCCACAGCTGAAAATAGTCCCCGACAAATGCACTTTTACTTGTGTTTGAGTAAGGTTTGCTGAAAAACTACAGCAGCCAGCTGTTTAAGGAAACAATTAAGTCTTTTTTAAGCAGTCAAGGTTCATATGTGTGAAGTGTTTTTACAAAGATCTTCAGTGAGAACAAATAAGTCAGACAGGGTGGTAAAGCCAGAAAGTAGTAAAGACTTTTCATTCTGGTCTTTTCATGAGAATGACAATAACAGAAACATGATTTTTTTTTTTTTAATGTTTTTTTTTTTTTTGAAAGCCAATTTTATACATTTTTTCAGTCAACGTTCTTGCACACCTCCTTTTGTTTAGACAATGTTTAAGACCTAAGAGCTTAAAAATGGTTGTTCAGAAAAGCATTTTTCTACGTTAAGTATCAAATAACAGTTTGTTTTCTGGTATGTGTATTATATCAACATTTTAACTGATACCCAAAACTAAGCAAACATGAAAGAAAGAATTTCTGGAGGCATCTCTGATACTGAAGCAACAAAAATAAGCCTTGAAACACTGTTAACACACTGTAGCAGCACAGTTTCTTGCAAAGCCATGAGGGGCAGTCATGAAGTAAATAAGCTGAAACGCATGATGGAAAAAAAGATGGCCATTCGCATGCTGATAAGACATTTCCAGTATTTTCCTCTTCTTGTGATCTGTCTCGACTGCTTTGGCAGATAAAGGCGCCCCCCCCCTTTCCTATACTGCTCCTCCTCACGCTAATCTTTCGGGACTTTTAACGGCCTGCGTGCACCTCACGTTTCCAGATGATGCAAATCCCATTGTATTCCTCAAGGACTCCTAACCTGCTTCTTATCAGCTTTGACGTCTTTTTTTTTTGCCTGCGTTTCCTCTCTGTGCTCCAGAAGGAACAGGTTAACTATTTGTATCAACTCAGCCTAAGGTTTGTGAGTGCTCAACTCCCATTGATTACACCAGACTGTGAGGAATTTGTGTTCACAGGACTTTAAAAGTGAGTTCATCTCATGCAGATTGTTTCTTATATTATTAAACCCCACATGCTCTCATAGTGGCTGAGTGGAAATTCTGGGAAGGCAGAAATCTGGAAATTAAATTGGAAATGTTGAAAGACAGATAATAACATTTTAAATTCACGACATTCGGTCATGTTGTTCTGATGAGGCAGAACATGACTCCACAAAACCATAATAAAAGCAACCATCACATTTGTTGCTTTTAAGCTTTTGTATGTAGATTTGAAATTTGCACATCAAAATCCTCCGCCCTTCAGAGAGTTTGTTTGCGGAGAAACTGAGACCGAGGCAAGCTAACCTCAGAATCCCTCTCACTTGCCATGGAGACAAAGGGTCAAAACCCCCAAACATGAGTTTCCTTTGGTCAGTTTGTTTTCCCAAAGGATGAAGTTACATTTGAACCAGAAAGTTAATCCATAGCTGCTAGTGCAGTGGCGGAGGGAGCCAGACCACACAGCAGCTGAGGGTCAGGAGGGTTGTCGACCTTTTTAGCTGCGTTTCTCTTCCACAGACAGAGAAGAAAAAATTAAGCATACGCTCCCTTAAATCAGCTCAGGTTAATTCAGTTTAATAGGGCTAATGTGTGTTGGCTTCACTGGGTTGTTATGTCTGTCTGTGGCATTGTTATGTCTGCTGAGAGGTTCGTGGTGGGTCAGATGCAAGATGTATTGATTCAATAAAAGCAGAATAAAACATGTTAATGATATTAATCATTGCACATTTTGGCAACTCCTAAATGTAGAGATCTTGACATCGTATAGAGCGGTAGTTCCCACCTGGTTCAGCCACGGGGTCCAGATTTCTCTTTAGTCATTAGTTCAAGGTCCACACAGTTTAATACATTCAGTGTCATACTTGTGTTTGGCCATGCCATTGAGTTAGTTTGCTATTTCTGTTAAGTAGCTCTCCATTATTCACTCCCTTAACAGCACGAAACGTGGCTTCAAAAGATAAGCTCTGTGCCAGGGATTCACTGTTCTTAAAAGTAAAGTGTGTTTTTTACAAAATTTGACACATTCTCACGTCACGTGTGGTCCATTCAGAGTGGATCCACGGCCCACCAGTTGGGAACCACTGATATAGAGGAACTGGAATTCATAGAGTTATATGTAAAAGAACAACTCTATTCTTGTATGGAATCAGAAACTTAACTTCTTTAAACTATTTGCAAAAAACTATTTGAAGATCTAACTAGTTATTGTATAAGATCCACATCTTATGGCCATGTTCGAAGCAAATGTACAAGAGAAAATTAGGCACATTAACTAAAGCCATAATTTAACCATGAAACTTCTCTGGTGTTCTGACATGAAGTTGAAAATCCAGCATTAAAATATCTTTTTCATCCTGTTGATCACATGCATGTAACGTGATGATTGTGCTTTTGAGTAAAGCTGAAAGGATTAGATCAACAGAAACTTAATCGGCAACTATTATGATATTGTTTCAGTCGTTAAACAAAAATGTGCAACATTTACTGGTTTTAATTGTTAAAATATGAGGATTTGCTGTTATTTTTTGTCACGCATGATGAATAACCAAAGATTTTGGACTGTTGGTTGGACAAAACCAAATAATTTACCTTGGAAACCAGAACGTTGTAGAAGATGAAGAAGATAATCTCTGAGGGGAAATTTAATTTTTTTTCACTCTGTTGTCATATACACAGGCCGGAAATACACACACATGCACAAACAGGACCTATACATGCATTAAATGGAGACATGTCAAAGTGAGGGAGCTGCCCATGGACAGGCGCCCCAACAATTGGAGGTTTGGTGCCTTGCTCAGGACCCAGAAAGTGAGCTGGCACCTCTCCAGCTACCAGTCTATGCTCATCAACAGTGTATTGTATTGATTGGGTTGTGTCTACAAGATTCTTAAAGGGACAGTTGACCCAAAAATCAAAATGACATGTTTGTCCTCTTAGCTTACAAGGTCTGTGGATTATCTTAAGTAATCAGGTCATATATTGTGGAAAGAGACATCGCTGTTGAGTTTTTCAAATGTATTTTTTGGCACTTTGACCACCCCAAGCCAAATGCCACCTAGTTTCATTACATACAGCCCCTTTCCCACTGCACAAAAAACCTGCTGACACCTGCTAACGTCTGGCTCTTTAACGCAATGGGAAATGTTTAATCAGCAGTCACACCCAGGCCAAATGACAGTAGACATGGGTATTTATCGCCTCTGGTTCCGATCAGCATTGATGGGAACGCAACACCCAGGTAAATGTGCTAATTTTAGCTCCTTATCTGGCGAGATACCATAATAATGAGCCACCAGGAAATACTGTCTGTCTCCGCCCAAGCAGCGCTCAAACATCGATCCAAATTAGTCTGCAACAACTTTGAAAGAGAGACTGAATAAGTAAGAGATATATTAAAAGAAGTAGCCACAGTTACGTTTCCATAGGCCTCCACAAGCTCCTCTCTACTGTTTCACCTGTTCTGCGGCCTGTCCGTGACGTCAAACGTGACACACCAATAGAACTCATAAACACACAGAAAGGCATTCTCGTCTGCCTCAGAGCCATGTGCACAGCTCTAGTCTAGCTGTAAGAAAGGAGTCTATAGCCTTTTCTTAGCCAGTTTACCCGGGTTTAAAAAACCCGCACATGTGCTAATTTTGATGGAAAAGGGGTATTTGAGAGAAGGCAGACATCTCTCTAGTTGATATCTAAACAATCTAGATTAATAAAGGTGAGAGAAAACATTTTGAATTGGGGGTGAACTGTCCCTTTAAAGGCTTAACAGTAGTTTAGAGAAAGCTGCTTCCTCTAAATAAACGTTGGTAGACTATTGGTTATGAATTTTAGGGCCAAACTACAAGTTAAATACACGTGCCCCATCCTTATCCCATGACGTACTGTCATGTTGCATCTAAATGTACTACGTACAACATAAGCTCACCCTTGCCGAGGTGTCTGATGTTGTAGTTTTATATGAATGAATCAACAACTCGTCACAGATCTCAGCGGTGACAAATCTGTGAGAAAACCACATGCTGTAACTCGTCTTTTCCGCCCATGTTTCCGGGGAAATGTACATTTACCAGAATCATTCTACCTTAGAAAATGCTCCCTCTAGAAAATACCTGTTTCTCACAATAATACGAAAGCCAGGGATGATTAGAGTACAGGGTTATCACTGTGTTTGCAGAGATAAGATCACAATGAAACTAACTCCTAGAATTACTCTGAAGTTCACCACACTGTTGAACTGTACTCTCATAAATCACAAACATCCCAGCTGTTTTTCACTTGTTAGCGTCACTTGGGCTGAAATGTAATTGCTGGGGTGAAATAAGTGTAAGTAGTGTAAGTGTGTAAGTAATCACACTGAATGCTCAATTAGTGTTTACACAGGAGTAAGAGCTTGACTGGGTCGTGAAGTTTAAAAAAAGATCAGCACTATATAACACAGTCACTTGGCTTTGTTGAGCACCATGAGCCAACAGCTGCCTTTGAATAACTGGTGAAAACAAACAGATACTGTAAAACATGTTTTATACACACTGCATGTCATGTTTATCTTCACAGTACGGGAAAAAAATGGGTAACTGATAAGTAGTTTAAGGAATAGTACAACTTCCAAACTCATAAATTCACATCTAATTTACACTAATGATGGTTATTAATTATACCTAAAGAAGAAAAACAATCATAACATTATTTTAGTTTGTTTTAAAGATTTGTCTTCTGCCTTTTTAAAAGCTGCTTTAGTGCCATTTTTCACACACATCACACCATCACACGTGTGTGGCTACGAAACTGGTATAAATTAAGCTTAAGACGACAGCGAGGCACATCAACAACAAATTTGCTTTGCAGATTTTTGAGTACGGCATTATGGGTCTCCGTTTGACAAGCACAGTTTAGTACCACTGTAATGTTTCTTTTAACACTTGCAATGCTTGATGTAGCTTTCTTGTTTCGGTCCTGTGTACTTTGTGCATCCTACAGCAACACTTCCTGCTATTGTCTGTGTCAGACACGAGCGACTACACAATCTGTCGCTCTCTTGTTTTCTCCCACATACACGTGCACACTCACACACACACACACACACACACACATAGATATACATAACCCCCCCAACATCCCCGGAGCTTCTGTTGCAGGGGCAGCACTGACAAAAAGTTACAAAGGGGCTGATAGGGCAGAGCAACTGTGTCTTCTCTGAAAGAGAGAATTAGGGGGGGAGTGATTGAGTGAGAGAGTTAGAAAGAAAGAGAGAGAGAGAGAGAGAGAGAGAGCGCTCACATGAGAGGAAGTGCAGAAAAGTCAGAGGGAGCCCGTCGTGTCAAGCAGTTGACTGTGACTCCCTCTGTCAGTGCACAGCCGGGCTCCGGAGCTGCAGCACCACTCCCCTGTCAAAGCAGGATCTATCCTCTCCCTGAGCCTTCCAGCCTATCTGACCGCTGCCTCTGCCACTGACTGGACTGCTGAGGGACGTCTCACTGGATGTCAGCACCCAAAACTGGTAGGTGACATTATACATAATATATATCAGTCTGTGATAGGGTGTGTAACAGCTGTGTGAGTATTTTGTCTTATAATCTGAAGAGAGGATTTTAGCTTTCCTGGCAGTTTTGCAGATGTGGGCACAGTGTTGCCCAAACAGAAGATTCTTGGTGTTGCTTTGTTTCATCCTCACTGTTACCACAAGCAGATGGTCAGCTCAGTTTGGCTTCTGCCATAAGAAGCTTGGGTTTGTTCTGGATTCAGTGTATCAGCGACCCTATACATTCAAATTACTACAAAAGCTTCAAAATCATGTAGACGTAAAATGTGCAAGACAAACATTGTGACGAGCCCAAAAAAAAAGAAAAACTGTACTTCATTTTTTTGGTTTTATTTGTTTGGTTTTCTAAGTGTCGTTCCTCAGGACAGGGAAGGGGAGAAAATTGGAAACAGACCCACCCTGGAGAGCTAGTCTGTCCACCACCAAAAGTATTAGAGTGCAAAAGAATGAAGGAGACACACAACAACAGTCCCTCACTGCAACTCTGAGGGAGACGAGCACAGAGAGACAAAGATGAGAGCGAGAATGTGTTCAGAAAAAGGCTGGCTGACAGAGTGAAAGTTAATTAAACTGCTGTCACAACACTGGCTGTCCTCTGTGCCGAATAACTGTACTTTCAAGCAAGGACAGCAAAAATTGAAAAAATGTTGACATGCTTGAATAGTGAAATCGTGCTTGTGCAGGCATACTTTTTTTTTTTGTTGCCCACAGACACATCTTTTTATAGAAATCTGGACCAGCCCTGTACATCACATCATCACTGCCACATGCTTAAAACATTCTTATTCAATTAGAAATGATTAGAACGTGAGTAAGAAGTTAGAGTCCGCTGCATGGCAGGTTTAGCTATTCACCCCCTCCCTCCTTAATTTTGTGCACTGTACATAAATCTTGCTGCATAAGATGAAGTGCTGGCCTCAGCCTTTCTCGCCCAAAACACTAAACTTTCGCTCTATTTTTACTCTCCCGTGCTGCTCCATTTTTAGAGACTTGTCTACGTGGTTTGTTGGGCTATAAATCAGACTGTAACTCCTCAGTGTTCTCTTTGAAAATAATGGAGGTATAATGATGACATTCATGGATTATTTGGCCTTGGCCTTGCAGTAATGAACACAAATGACTGTTTTAGGGAGTTTATTACTGATAAGACTTTAAAGTGTAAGGAATACTGACGTGTTGGACAGATTCCACTCCGTCCAAACTTATATATACGTTTTTTATCAGGAATTCAACATTTTAGCATGATCACTCGGATGTACTTTAGATTCCAATACTTCAAATCCAATAATTACTTTTATTATGTCTCCGAATCCACTGGCAAGTCTCACTTGAAATCTGAATATTGGTCTGTTAAACTGAGGCTTAAAGGAAAGCTTCACCCCTAAAATCATTATTTGTTTATCAGTCACTCACCCCAGGTTGCATTGAAATTGTAAAGAAAACTTTGTTTTTCTCTAAAGCCTCCACAATGAACGAAGAATCCAAAAAATGGAGAAAATTCTTGATGAATGGAAGTAAAGGGGGACCACGTTTGACAGCAGCAAAACTTTATGAAAACATATGTTTACAAACACTCACACAGCTCGTGCAGTATAATCCAAGTCTCATTTATCCAGTCGTATGCTCAATACCAAACACAGTTAGAACTGAAGAAGCCTCTTGGATGGGAGGCAGAACGTCTTCAAGGAACTCAAGTCCAATTGCCTACGATATAGCACTTATGATTACCATGACCTGTATGACTGAGAATCTTTACCGACATGTTTAAAACACTTATCCACATTCATTTCCATAGAACTCCGCTCGTGCATTCCATTGAGCAGGGTTCAGATGCACGAGCTTACCCAGGCAGGCTCCTTGTCTGTGCCTGTTTCTTTCAAAGTGTTTTAAATGGTAAGGTTTTGGAAGTACTTAGCATACAACTGCATAAATGAGACTTGGATAATACTACAGAAGTTGTGTTTAAGTTTGTAAATGGATGTCTTGATATATTTTTGCTGTTGTTAAACATGGACCCCCTTTATTCAAATTCACAAAGAATTTTCCCCTGTATATGACAATGTTTTCTTCATGAATTCAGTGTAACACAGGGTGAGTAATTAATATAAAAATTATCATTTTGTATCTAAAGTATCCCTTTAAAATGAGCATTATCAGCAAAGAGCACCTTGCGTCATACTGTATGGTTCATTGCAGAACAAGAACTGAAATGACTGGTCCAATGATCGATAAGTTGATTGACAGAAAATGAATGGCCAATAATTTGGTAAGAGATTTATTGTAATGCCTTTTAAGCAAGAATGAAATTACTTTTTTAAGCAAAACTTTACTGGTTTCACCTCTCAAATAAGTTCTGGGACAGTAAACTGGCCATCTTTGGATTTTGGACAATGAGTCAGACAAAACAAGACATTTAAAGACCATTAAGGGGACTTGTAGCAACTTTCAATGGCTAATTATTACTATTTGCTAACATTTAAAGTCCAAATGATTCATCAATTTATCAAGAAGACAAACACATTAACAACTGAAGCCATATTTAATTTCATCAGTGGAGAACAAAGAAAAGTCCTGTGCAAAGTGGGAAATCAGCCAAACTGTATAAATAACTTGAGGAACTTGGCGATCTATATTTTGGTCATTGTGATAAATCATCAGACTCTGGGTTTGTTTGCTTTGTAAGGTCGAGGGGCAGCAGGTTAAGAGGCCACAGTCAACTGGAAGTGGCCCTCAGGGACGTAACTCTCTCTGGCTCAGGGTCACTGACTCTGACTACATCTGTGTGAGTGAGTCACAAGTGTCTAAATTAAGTTGAGTGGGTGTCGACTGAGGGCACAGCAGGACTGGTAACAGTGATGTGTGTTTCAGTTTCAGAGACGTGACATTTGTCTTGTGTACAGTATTTAGGCCTTCTCTAAAAGTTTTAATGTGTCTTAGAGGTCAATATATTTCTTCAAATTGAAAGTTACTATTTCAGAGGCTTCCTCTAAACATGTCAGACCAATCCAAGCTTAAATGCATCTTTGGTTTCAATTACCAACATGACTTGAATTTGCAATTGTTCCATTAAATCTTCCAAATTGCTGAACGACAGCACAGAAACTTGGCTCTATAGTAAAAGTGTGACGATCCAAAACAGATCACTTCTTAATTAAGTCCGCTCTGGTGTTAGGAGGGTTCTACATCACAGCAGAGGCTGCCAACTGAGGTCAAGTGAGCGCCGCACAGGGATGAAGAAGGAGCTCCAGATTAGAGGTTGATGTGCATGATACTAATGAGTGGCTGATAATAACATCTGAACAGGCAGCTGTTTGTGTTAAGATAACAAACAATAGATGCAGTCATTTATCTGAGTACCACCCCCTTGTGGAAAAGTCTTTTTACTGCACGAATCTGCTCTAATTTAGATGTAAGTGCCATGGAGAGTTTTAATTGTACAGAGCAAAACTGTCAGACAGATTGTGCAATGAAGGAAGCAGCTTAACTGGATAGTTTAAGAAATTACAGTACAGAGATGGAAGCCCTTTCAGCAGGAAATATAAAGTTAATGATAAGTTATTGCCTTTTCCATGATCCCCTCTGTTTATAGTCTTATCCAAGCCATAAGGATTTTTTTAATTGTATTTTTTCTCTCATTATATTTGGACTTTTCTCTTTAAAGTTCCTAATTTGTCTGATAGTCTAATAAACAGCAGACATCATAAGAGTCTTTCAGAATGAGAACTGACTCCAGAGCGGCTGAAACCGCCGCCTCGTAGGTGTGTTCAGTTTGACATGTGTAGTACTTTAAAAGTCATGTCACAGACCTCTTCAAAGGGGTACACACTGTTCTGACCTGTTCCCACACGTGCACACACAGGAGTGTGAAGGCGTCGTAAAGCAACACTTTCCAGCTTCACAGTCAGTTTCCAGAGAAACTAGGCGAGTGCTGAGTGCTATTTATCCCCTCTGTGGGTTGACTTCGCCTTGCTGTTGGGAATGGAAAGGCTTTAGAGGCTACCCACCGCGGCGAGCAGCCTCCAGTGCCTACTCGGTTCAAAGTCACCGCACGGCTGCTAGCTGGAGCTTAGCGTGGCCTACCTGAACACGTGCAGTGGTGTTTATTACATGGAGTTCAAGTACTTCACAACCACTGTTTTACATACGTAATGGAGCTTTTTTCCCTTTTATGTACACATCAAGGCGACAAATGTAGAATCTTAGTTTAGTTGAAATTATTTTCATTTTTTCTGCATTCTACTGGTGATTTAAAGCTGTTTGGCTTTTTGGTCACTTTGGGGCAGTGGAACAAAATGAAAACATAGCACTGCTTACAAAGCTGTTGTGGAAAACATATTTTCGTCTCAAACTGCTCCTGTGGGATTTGGCTCAGTAGAGGCTAAATGCTCCATTATGTTTACAGCCGTAGGCAGTAATTACAACAAAAGTAAATAAACTTTACAAATTGCCAGTATTATTATTACTGGTTCTAATAGTTCTGCGTGTGGTTTGTGCAAGTGGCGTTTGCCGTATGTCATTGCAGTATCTCATGTGTCATATAAATGCCATAAAAGGAAGTCATAGTTTAGTATGTCAAGAAAGATGCCAATAAAAATGTCATAGAATAATATATGTCATAGAAGAAGTCACAGTGTGTGCGCTACTTTTATTGTGTGGCCCTCAATGATATGTTGACTCCCTTGAAATGGAAATAAGTCATCAAAATTTTGAGAACCCCTGATGTTAGATTTCTGGTTTAAAATGCTCTAAAGTGGTCAGTTCAGTTTCTAAAAGTTCCTCCACTTCTGATTAGGTCACAGGGGGGTAGATTGAAAATGGTTCTCCAAATGGGTGATTACAGCCCTGTTAAAGCCATTTGTTAACTTTGTTTGCTGTAAGGTGCTGGGCAGGTAGCAAACAGTGGGTTTATCAGAGCTTGTTTGCGAAAAAACAGTGCTGAAGAGGAGTGAAACTGAATCAAAACAGTAAGGTCGCAGTAAAAACAGATAGAGAGGGAGAGGAGCTGTACTGTATGGCTGTGCTGCACGGGTCTGTGTGCATGTCTCTGCACGCATGTGTGTGTACACGCATGTGTCTGTAAGGTAGGATGACCCCCTGCACAGTAAAAAACAATTTCTTGTTTGCGGACCCCCAGCCTCCACCCAATACCAGGAAATCTGTTCGACTGATAGCTCCACACATTCCACAGGTCACAATAATGCACTGTGGCATTTCCGTCAGTGACTCCTCCAACATCACACACGTTATCCACATCAAACTGTCAAAATCAGATAGAACAATTACACACGCAACTACAAAAGCCACCACTGGGTGTTTGTGTTGGTATGTGAGCGGGGCTGCGCGGTTCCAAAATGCATCCCAGTGTTGGCTTTTGTCTGATTGTGCATCTTAATTATTCGCGCCCCAGCCTTTCCCATTCTCTAATCACTTTCTCACTCTCCCTATCTTTCTCCTGACTCCCTCCTTTTCTTTCACTCTTTTTGGCAATCTGCCCTGCAACTGCTGCTCCCTCCATCACCGTATTGCCTGACCGCATTCCTCTCATTCCTACTGGCTTCCTGTGACTGGAAGAGGAGTGAGCCCTACTGGCCACAAAACTCCACCTTGGAGTCCTACCCATGTATGCCATATGTGTCTTTTCTGCTCTTCACTGTTCTGGCCTTCAGGTTTTAAAGCCCTCTCAGGGATTCTGCATAAAATCCTCTATGAGTGTCTGGTGACAAGATTTCGAAGATGGCTTTTCCACAGCATCTCACTCATGCTCTTATTGTACTGTGAGGTGCGGATGTTTTTACTGAGGGGTTTAGTGATCGTCCTTATGATCCAGTCAGGCCCACATGCCCACACACACTTCCAAACACTTGCTCGCTACCCAGCAGTGGTAGTGCCCTTATGACGGCAGAGACAGTGTGGAAACAGTGTGAGGGGGAGAGATAAGAATGGAAAGCTGTACTGACATCTGATGATGATAACGTGTTATCAGAAACAGAAATGTTGGTGCCAGCTTCATCAGACCTTGTTATTAAAACTGATAGTGCCCACTTAGTAGCCTTATATTTAAGATATAGGTTTTTTTATTTAATGCCAAATAAACATCGTTTTTTCATAAATGCAAATATTTCTAAAAGACTGAAATGAAACTGATAATGATAATGAAACTTCCTTCATTTCAACAAGGCTTGTCAAATACAGACACTTGGTCAGAGCCCCTCGGCTCAGATACAAACGCACTGAGGGACCCTTTGGCAGTATGAGCCCTAGTGGCAGAAATAAATATCCTTTATGTTTACTACGTCAATAATTTTTACAGCCTATGTATGAGACGCACAAGGTGATGTGTCACTTTATGCTTGCTACATTCATAATGTCTTGTCAAAATAAATGTCCATTATCACAGGAAATGTACAGTTTGTACTCCATAAATGCATACAGTGTCTTTTCAAAATAAACTTATAATATATGTTCGTTTGCTTCCTTAGGTTAAGAAAAAAACACCTGTAAAGTGAGCACATTTGTTACTAACACTACGCTGTTATTAATCAGAATCAGAATCATTAAAATAACTCGAGTGACTTTTGGTTTTACACGGAACACACACAGTTGTCTCCCGCGTGGCGAATTTACCTTTCCTAGGATAGCAAATTCATTACCTGCACTACTTTCACTCTGACTGGCTGGTACTTTTTGCCTTCATTGCTTGGGTTGTTTAGGTTTAGGTAAGAGGAGAAAGCTTAGTTAGGGTTAGGGTAAGAGTGTCAGGGTAAGCCAATCAGAGGCAGAGTAAAGCACTGTAGGGTGGGTCATGCCTTCGCTACCCTAGAAATTCACTCCTGGTTGACAGTCTGGAGTTTGTTTGACCCATTAACCTCCACCAACACCCATCCACCCTATGAGGACAGTTGCTCGGTGCATCAGAAAAAAAACTGTCAAAGGGTGCCTTGGTGCATTGGTATGTGATGTGATGCTGAGGGCCATTGAGCGTCAGTGTCTGACGAGTTGAGAGTGAGACCTGGTTGCCATTTCATAATTAGTTATAAGGCACTTGAAGTATTTGCATCCAAATGTGCATGTTGACCAATACATCCCTAACATTCAAGTGCAGCATCCAACTTTGGAGCTAGTTCTTGAATGACTTTTGAGCACTCATCAAAGTTGGTACTTTCTTTCGGACATCAGCTCCTACATGCATCATTCCAGACTGTGAATAATTGGAACATGCGCCATAATGTTAGAGTAGGCTGACCAAATGTCCTCTTTTCACGTCCCGTCCGGGGTGTCCGGGGGGGTTTTTATAAACTGATGATAATGTCCGGTTTTCCGTGTGTTTGTGTGTGTGTGTGTTAGAGTGCGGCACGGGCAGCATATTTCTGTCCGAACCCGAACCGAGCCCGACATTATTTAATGACCAAAGCACTGAGTTTGTGTCACACAGTGGTTACAGGCTATTTAACAGGCCGGGCGTGCGCCGTGGGTGCTCAGCTGCGGAGAGGGAGGCCTCCGTGTTTGAGACGGGAGCGGGAGGCGGGAGGTCCGACGCTTCTAGCGAGAGGAGAGGGCGAAATAAAACAAAATAGGATAAAATAGGAAAACTTGTCTCCCTCTTTTATTTTATTTTATGTTCAGCGTTTAATCAAGGCGGAGGCGGGCGGCTGGAGGTCCGAGACTTCCAGAGAGGGGAGGGGTAGAAACAAACAGCCAATGTGTGTCTGTGTGTTTTATGTTCAGGTGTTGTCACGTAAATAACAGCGCCCAAGCAATAATCAGGTGTTGTCACGTAAATAACAGCGCCCAAGCAATAAACAGGACAGACAGTAGGATTTTATTTAGTTTTACACTACATTTTCACTGAAAGCTGACCGAATCCGACCCGAGCCCGAATACAATTTATAGCTACATTTTTGACCAAACCCGGCCGACCCGTCGGGTACCGTCGGGCTCGGATCGGGTAGCCACACTCTAGTGTGTGTATGTGTCCCCTGTTGAGGCTATCTGAATTTCTGTCTTTGAGAGATATTATTTTGTAATATAACTGAATTTTCTATCCATACATATAAATTTTAAATATATTAAAATGATAAGGCATCTTTGAGTAAATTGCGAGTATCATTTAAGTAGGCTATGTCGTGGTCGGCCGAGTGTCCTCTTTTTTGGAAATCAAAATATGGTCACCCTATGTTAGAGCAGTGATTCAAAGACCAACTGCATGTTGACATTATTAGCATGTGTTGATAATGGCTCATGAGAGCATTTTAACCATGAATAGATGACTATTCAGATATTTACATTTTCAAACAGAAACTGTTTTAATTAGCTAATTTCATGGAAAATGTAGCTTAAGCAGCAACAGTTACTAAACACTCGTACGTCTGCAAATAGAAGGAGCTCTGTCTCAAGCATGTGCTGCTCAAAATGGAAGATCTGCTATGAAATTCAATTTGCTTGTACGTATCTCAAATGATTCAGGACACAGTCAACCCCGTGACTGGGGGAATGGACTGCCAAGTCCTGCCAAGAGCACAAGGAAAAGACATACTGTTGTTGAAATTAGACAGTTTTGTTGATACCATTTGTTTTTAACTCAGGCCATAATTACCCCCTTAAGGTACACCATCTTACTGAACAACAGCAAAGCTATTGACTCGCTCATAGGACCAGGACAGACACTGGTCACATGAAATAAAAGACACTGGTCCCAGATAAGTTCATCTTCATGGATTGAATGATGTTGACCTTTTTTTTTTGGGCAGAGGGTGGATTTGGCCACAAGCAGGATGAGGAAACAGTGAGAGTTCAGTTTAGGAGAGGACATGTGAGAATGGGCAGCACTGTCTAAATTAAGAGTAAATGTGTTGTGTGTATGTGTGTGTGTGTGTGTGTGTGTGTGTGTGTGCCTGAATTGCATGTATGCATGTGTGTGCATCACAGATAGAACTTCATTGTCCACGAATGTGAGAATTTACCTTTGGCCTCATGAGGTGGTCAGAAGAATCATACTCTATCTGAGGCTTTCTATCAGTACTAATATGCACATGTATTTCAAATATGTTTGGTTCTGTGGTTTTCCAAACATTTTGATGGTCATATTTATATTTTCGGCCGGAATGTTTTTTTTACTGGGCTCACCACTTCCTTTAAAAAGACGGCAAAAAATGTCAAGACACACAAACGTATTGTAATGCATCGCTTAAAGATATGTTTGCTGTAAAATTTAGCCTAAAGTCTTAAACAATTCCACTGAAGTCAAACTCATCGACTGTCTGCACAGTTTAGTGCAGCAGGGTAGTAGGAAGGTGACCAGGATGGTCTCGAGTAATTCAGGGTGGTCCTGAATTACGAGCAACTGAATAGTACCTTTTCCTGTTTGTCCCAAAAATTGGACCTGAGTTTTGATTCACAACTTTAACTTGTGTCAGCAGCAGTGTTTTATTCACAAAGTAACACGTGCATGCTCTTTTCCCCTTTTTCAAGTATAGATAAAGATAGCACAAGTTGCCGTCACATGCACAGGGAAAAGTGTAGCTGCAGGCTGCCACGGCGAAGGAGTGATTTGACACACACGTCGTGCAGACAGGCAGGCACCACACTGATAAAGTGAATAAAATAAAAAAATGTATGGAACGTAATAATTTATACACGGTTACATACAACACAGCCATTGTGTTTTGACACACATTTAGCTGTTAGTTGACGCTGAATGTTGTGCACTGGGGGTCACACCTACCATGGTCAAGGGACCACACCAACCCCCACCTCCCCCATCCCCCCGATGGGGGTTATACTGTGAGTGCTAATAACTCCTTTGTTTTTAATCTGCGTCTTTATCCCAATTGGTGTGCTCTTTACTATGGTGAAAATATTTAATCTCTTTGTTTTGTGCCTTCCTGTAGTAGTAGATCAATCAATGCTACATCGTCAGCATATCTACAAAATAGATGAACAAAGGTCTGACAGATTTCAGGATTGTAGCAGCATTTGATAGTGATATTGTCTTGGTTGCATGAACTTGTGTGTCTGTGGCAGCTCATTCATACTGCACTTCACTCTACTTTCACATCCTCTGTTACCAGTGTTCCTGTTTTCTTTTGAAAATTTACTTAGACACTAAGTGCCTTTAATTAAGTAGGAAGCTACATATGATATGATAGAAAGTGCTGGTACCTGACTCCTAAGTATACTCAAGTAATGAACAATACTTGGGTGTTTCCATTTCAACAAACCTTGTGTTTGTACTAAAATACATTTTATCTGCTGTCTGTAGTTATAGGCATTTTTCACTGAAGACCTGCAGTAGGAAAATTGCAGGTGCAATTAATAAAATATATAATTGCTGAATTCAAATTAGCTGCTTCAGTTTGAGGGTCTTGGTATTGTGTCACGCTGTCATAGCTGACCTGGACACTTACATATAAATGAAGCCATTGTTAATGTTATTGGTAACACCTGTAGTTTTCCTTCTATGACAAGACAAAAAGTGTGCTGTGAATAAGGCTTATAGTAGAGGAAAATGTAACCCATCAAACCATCTAAAATCATTTTAGATATCAGGTTCTCATCCACTGAGATGTTGCTATAAATGCTGTAGTCGGTCTCAGCTTTATCTGGGCCAGCTACATTAAAATACTATCAAATATTAATGCACCCATAAGCCTCAGAATAAGTGCCTCTGCTTTTAATGAGTACATATATAATTTTTTTTTTTTTTTTACTTTTACTGTATTTTGCATGTAGTATTTTTCCATTGTGTATTGTATTGACTGCCAAAGGGTTTGAGCACTGCTTCCAAAACTAATTATGGGAGATTATGGAAGTTTTTGTGTTCATCTTTGAATGGCATAGCGATATATTCTTGGATAGGCTTGTCACTGTTTCCACTTTTATCCCAGATGTAAATCAAGAGTACAGCAGGCAAAAGCCACACACACACACATACACACACACACACACACACACACTCAGTCCTGCATTGCCAACAGTGGACTCTCATTCTACAACGATCAAGTGTGGACCTCTGTTTCTGGTCATTCTGAAAAAACTAAAGTAGTAAAGAAAATTTGCCATCCCCTGGTGTTAAACTTCAGCGGTGGAAGAAGTGCTCCGATTTTTTACGTAAAGTTTTACTATGCAGGATTGTCAGTTACTGTTTGCAAATGTGCTCACCAGCGTAAGTGAGAGTAAAAGCCAACCCCAGACTAAGTCTTCTTTGGCGTTTCACCGCATTATATTTGCGTTTTACTGAGCTGTGTTGCTTAGATGCCTGCTGCCTTCAGTCTGGCACCGGGTCGCTACCTTTTAATAAAGCCCTGACCTCACCTGAGCAAGTCCATAAATGTCCCAAACTCAGAAAATAAGAGGAAAATAATAAAATACAGACAGAGGGCAGAGTCTCTGCCAAAAAATGCACCGCCACACACTTACTAGTGGGTCATATGAGATGATTGCAATGGATTACTTAAGAGTCAGCATATTGTTTTTTTGGGGAAAATCCTGCATAGTATACCTTTAAATATACCAGCAACATGGTGCAGAAAATTCTATGTTACAAGTAAAAGTCCTACATTAAAGGTCCAGTGTGTAAGACTTAAGGGAATTTAATGAAAGCTGGCGGTAAAGATTACAGATTGCAACCAGCTTTAACTTCTCTATGACAGAATAAAAATATGTAAAGTTAGACCCTTTGGGGCAAGGTGCCCCCCTTAAATGGGGGGCAAAAATCCCCAGAGGCACCCTACCTCAAAAAATTACTTCGTTATGTGACTTTATATAGTTCATATCTATGTATAGTAGTTGTATAGTCAGTGGCATAAGGTAGTTACAATGGGCCCCAGTGCACGCTCTTATGAGGAGCCCGATTACGCCCTAGTTACAAGTTATGAAGCACACACACACACACGCACACACAGTTTTAGGAGTACCTATATTTTAGCAACAGTGTGTCTTACTGACGCTTTTACGTTACATCCACTTGCAGATATTTGATACTGGACACATTAACATACATATTACACACCAATCATCATTACATATCTGTATAAGACAAATCTAAAAAAAAAAAAAAAGGAAATTATTAGTTTAACTTGATAGTTTTTTTTTATTGGTAAATTATAGTTTTTTAAATAGTTTATGTAGAATAAGATTATAATTTGTTATAGATTGACACTGATTTACAAAACCAGAAAACCCTGATGGAGATGGGTTTGCCTTATTTAGGGCATGTATGGCAAATAGCACCATTTTTGTTTTAATGTGAGTTCTTCTTTAAAGATGGGCATATTTCCAAGTGGCAGTCAGGCCCCTCCACCCCATGGGCCCCAGTGCAACCGCACTGCCTGCACTGTCTATATTTACGCCCCTGAGTATAGTAGTGTAGTTTTAACAACATGCTAGCGTTACTAGCCATTAGCTGGCTAACTGGCGATCATAAGCATTGCTAGCTAGCTAGAATTAGCAAACCATTATTAGGTCAGGGTTGGGATTTTAGTTTGGTTTATTTCGTTAAAAAGCTTATTTTGAGAACAACGGTGTCTTTCCCCAGGCATGAGGCATCTTGCCCCATAGTAAGGCAAGATGCCTCAATGCCCCTTTTAAAGTTTCCCCCATCTTTCCCTATTATTGAACATAAATTTTTAATGCATTAATGTGTACATCATTAATGTGCTGCAGTTGGTAAAGGTGGGGCTTATTTTTCATTATATGTGCTGTCGAAAGAGAGACAGAGTCAGAGAGAGCATCCTTACCCAGCTGAGTTCAGCAGATGGAGCCCTCACACCAGCACACACACACACACACACACACACACACAGGCGCAGATGAAAGTGAGACTCCCTGCAGGTTTTAACAGCAGTTTCACCACCGACATTCAGCGAGGAGGAGACAGACAAGTGGAGAGCAGCTTTCGGTGACGGTGGAGAGCATTTCTCTTAACTTACATAACCACTGTTAACATTTTGACGTGCGGGACTTCGCTTTATATGTGTGTTCGTGTGTGTACAGCTCTGACAGAGGCGCGTGCTGACGGTTGGAACCAACGTCTTTGAGTATAACTACACCAGTCAGCTTACTGACACAGTAACGACCAGTTCAGTCAAGACTGTCGAAACTCGACATGACAAGGACAGACACTTGGGTGAAGTTTTCATTCGTCTTTTCCTTTTTCTGACTCGATGTTGCTGCCTTAAAACTGGCTGTCAGACCCTCCGGTGTCGCAGGAAGGTGGAAATGCGTCGCCTTTGAACTTCATCTCCAAACGGTAGGCGATGTTTGTTTGCTAAGGTGCACCGTGAATTAACGTTGAGCTAGCAAACGCACATGAAACTTTTTTAAGAAGCTATAACTTTATTAAAAATTGTAGTCGACTGCCACTTTGCTGCTTTATTGTGTACAAGAATGTCAGCAAAGACATTTGAACTTACATAGTGTTGTTTAGGTTATGTTGCGTGGTAAAAATATGTGCTAAATATGAGCTGCCTGCCATTAACACTGTTAACCTAAACCTGTTTTATCCTTCTTGTGTCTTTAGTTGCATCCAAACACAAGCAGCTGTAAAAGCTCACCTGGCTGAGATTTTTTAATTTTCATTTATTACCTAGATGTTTTTTTTTTTTTGAAGAAATACAATAGAAAACAATAAAACAAATGCCAATAGTAATATCTAAAATCAGTGTTCATGTCTTGAGGTCATGGCCCAGAGTTACACACTGCAGTCTGAATTAGTAAGTACCCAATTACCTGCCAGAGCTAATTGACCATGTAACTCAAGATGCCCTGGTAATTATCCTAACCTGACAGGCAACATGACTATTTCAAGGTGATAAATAGGGCAAAGAATTGTGTAATTATGGTATTAAGGCCTCATTGTGAGTGCCAGTGTAGAATTTCCTATTGGATGTATTTCTGCCCATAACGTCATTGAAAAGTTTGACTCACTCACTACTAGGCAACAAATGTTTGGTTGTTTGATGGACCATGGGGTGGGCAGCTGAGTTGTGGGAGTGTGTGTGCTGTATTATGACAGAAGTCGTAAAAATTGTTAGATTCCACCCAAGCCCCTTCAGTCCCCAGAAAATGAAAACACACATATGCGCACACACACATAGTGCATCCAAGCGTGGAATAATGTTCTCATGTGTCCAGGTTCCCTCTCTGGACGGGATGAGGTCATAGCCTTAGTGCTGTTGCAGGGATACAGTTACATTAGTTTCATGTGGGCCATGCCAAAGGAATCGACACCACCTACACTCCTCTGCCCCTTTTCTGTTGCTTTAGATCTCCCTCATTTTTTTCCTCTCATCATCTCAGATAACCAGCAGTGATCATCATTGCTGCTTTGAATGAGTAAATGTCTACCTGTGTGTATGCATGGGTTCCTCTGCAGTGTGCAAATGCTGTTTCCAGGCGTGTGTGTGTGTCTGTGTGTGTGTGTTTACGAAGTGTATCCCCGAATAAAGAGTCTGATCATAATAAGCAGCCCTTTATGCGACACGATTGGTGTCATCTTACTCAAACTGTTGGTCACAAAGGCCCTTTTGCTCTACAAGTTGTGATAGCCTATGGGTTTGGCTTTGTCACAGTCATAAATGCTGAATAGGCTCTATTTGGCTGGAGGTTCAAGTGAAACTTTACCACCATCACTTTAGAGAAAAGGCTAAATATTCCCACTTGACACTGGAGATGTGAAAAAGTCTGCTTGTCTCTCTGTCTGTGGGTCTTTTCAGCATTCTTGTACTCCAAGACATTTTTGTGTCGATGAACAGTAATTTGCCCTTTTGCCTCTAACGTTGGCATCAGCAGAGAGTCACACTAGTTGTAAAGCAGTGCTTGCAGTGCATATAATTCTCAATAGACAGTTGCACTGGGATGTGGTTGCATGCAGTCAGCGTTGTTTTTGCCTTGCTGTTGAGATATGAAGCTGGGTTTCACTTTGCATTATGGGTACCCTCTAATACAAATTCACAATTATTTAAAAACATAAGATGATCATGTCTATTTCGAGCCTCTAGCATTCAAACACTGTGTGGTTTCACACATACTCTAGAGAAACAACTGGAGAGGTGTGCTAGTTGTTTCATTTGCTTTTTTGAGATTCTGTAAGTGGCTAAAAAAAGTAATTGGTGAGATGTTGGTGAGAGGGAACTTGGGCTGCATCTAACACTTATTGTCATCATTGATTTGATCGAGCAAGCTTCTGTCCTAAAATGTCTTATTTTGTAAAATGAATACTCAAAAATGCTTAAAGAATTATCCAAATGAAATCAGTTAACAAAATAGTTGCCAATTCATATTTTGTGCATTGGCTGATTGGTTAAACGACTAATAGTTTCAGCTCTAGATGGGATACACATTCACAATGTATTTAATGTCTTTAGCGTAGTAAATTGAGGTCATTAAAGTTCAGCGGATTTATTTTTACTTTGCATGCTGCATGGATGACTAAGACAACCAGTAAAGGGCCTTCCACCACTTGTCGATTAATCACTTTTTTCCAGTGTATTTGATGAGTGATTCAGCCCTAGCTGAGTAAACACTGATAGAAAAAATTTATTGACCCCAGATAGACCTTTGTATTTATAATAAGAAACACAACAAAGACAAAGTCATATTTAGTGATCAGGCCCTTATTCATCCATATCCATCATATCCATTTTGGGTATACCTTTGTTCTGCAGGCTAGTTGTGAAAGTGAATATCAACCTTTTCCCAGGACAGATAACCTTTAAAAGTCCGCAGTGTTTTCCCAGTGTGAGCCACAGCAGTACGCTGACAATAGAGACAGTGTTCTGGACCGGCCAGAGCCCCAGATCACATTTCCTGTTCCTGATTTAAGATCAACTCAGCTGACTACTGATACAAGCTGCTCCTCAAAAACACAGCAACAAGACCATCACTATACTTGTGTATCATGCAAGTGTGTGTGTGTGTGTGTGTGTGTGAGAGAGAGAGAGAGAGAGAGGGCAAAAGATGGAGAGTATCAGGGAAATCAACTAAGTTCAAACAAAGACTTTATCAAAACCAGCCGTAAAAGCAGGCTTGTACCAGACAACGGTAACCTTATTCCTACTGACCGCAGGGGTGTATTTAAAACAAAGAAGCCCTTCAGTGTATGCAGCCTTCTAACCTGATGTGCAATAACAGATTGTGATACATAGTATGCTGCAGACACATGGGCGACTCATAGTAGGAAGTGGGCATGAGAACCTGTTCTCTCAGTCAAATCACCCTTCTGCCAGGCGTTGGGTTTTTACCTGTTAAAAACAACAAATATAAGTCTGTGTGGGTGGGTGTGTAAAGACCACATTCAGTCAGGTAACATCTGGTATTGGCAGGATCATAGAGGAGGGGTGGATGTTTGTAGGTGGAGATGAGATGCACGGACCACTGACCTGAATCAGTCACTGTTTCTTTTGAAGCACATAAAGGAAGTCAGCTGGTGTTCCTGTCAGGTCAAATGGTGGCTCGTCTCTTAATTTGCATAATTGGGGGCAATGTTAAGGTGATAATTTGTGTGCGGTATGTCTGAATGAGGGTGTTTGTTTTAGCGCTAACGTACTGTATCGCCACTCTCTCTTATGAACCATGAGCACCTGCTAGTTCATGAAAGTATCAGTGTCCATTCATTTAGCAGTAACACATATATTGTGTGTTCTCAGGCAAGACAGAGTTTCAGTCTCATGCCAACCTTATGACAGCTCCCTGGGCCAAATTTAGCTGTGTTTTTCCCCTCTGAAAAAGATGACCCTTTGGAATCCACAGGAGAAAAAATGAAACCATTTCAACAATTGTCTGTCTGTTTTGGCTGTGAGAAATCAAGCTGGAGAATCACACTAAAGAGCATGCTAGCTTGTGACACTCTCATATACACACACAACTCCACAGTGAGCTGGCGACCCCACATCTTTTTCCCGTGCAGCCTCAGGGACACAATGTCAAGAGAAGGCTTATAACGGTCTGACCTCTGAACTTTTGGTTGAAGAGAGTGGCAGGGACATTACAAAAATGTACTGATTGCTCTGAGAGGAAGAAAGAAAAGACTAGACAATGAAGGAATCTCATATTTGCCTGTGCTATTATCCTGTTGACAGTCAAGTGTAGGAATGTATTGCTTATGTCATGGCATAATAAGTTGTTACTTCATAAGCCTCAGGAAGAAAAGGAAATGAGTTTATTGCAATGGTAAAATGTCCAAACATCTCATAATGACATACAGACAACACATGTTTGGCATGACAAAGATTCCTCATGTTTTGTCTGAAAAATGTATAGAATGATTTTGATCAGGCTGTTCTCATGCAATGTTTGTATGTACACAGAAGAAAAATAACACTCCAGAATTCATAAATAGAACATATAATCATGAGCCAGTAATCAGTGTATAAACCACGTAATCAGTCCCATGATTGGTGCGCTGATAGGAGTGAGAAAGTAGCATGAAGACAGAAAGTCTGTGTAAGGCGATAGGTTGGGGTGGTGGATGGGTAACAAAACACAGGACTTTCCCCTGGTAGACCGATGTTGGAGATTGTGTGAAACCAAGTGAACTCTGAGTTATTTTAAGATACACTGTGACTGTATTTCTTTTGTTAATCTTATATGTGACTTTACTTGCCTAAACTTAGAGTAGGTAACTTTATGATGGCAAACCATATTTCTTTCCCTAAACCGACGTAACTTACGTAACTTTACGTTAAGGTGATGACAACATTCATGGGGTGCTGATTTGTTAAATATCATATGAACAATTGTGTATTTAGGATATGTTGAGTTGACTAATTTATCAGTTGATTTACATATAATTGATCTGCAACTATTTTAATAATTGAATAATTGTTCGAGTAGTTTTTCAAGTAAAAATTCTGAACATTGTCAGTGTCTTACATGTCAGGATTTCCTTTTTTCTCTTAATTTTGTGTCATAGTTAATTGAATACCTTTGTGTTTTGGGCTGTTGGACATACCAAGCAAGCAATTTAAAGTTATCATCTTGGGAACCAGGAAGTTGTGGTTGACATTTTCTGACATATTAAAGCAAAGCAGTTTCAAGAATTACTTTACACATTAATGAATAATGAAAAAAAAAAAATCACGAGTGGCCTAAACATATTTTATTTGTATCAAGGCAGGATACAATATTTTACAATTATCAATTAATTTTAGCTATCACAAATAACTAATAATAGTAAACTTCCCTTGTAAATTACATATAAATTGTACATTGTTAACTCATTTTCTGTCCACACCCATTAGCAGTACAGCTGATGCACACGAAGCTGAAGTTATTGACAGCCCCTTGCACACACGCCATACACATACAAGAGCAAGTGCAGGCAATTGGGAATGCTATTAATACACTAATAAGCACACACACTTGCCACACACTCGTAAAAACAAGTGGTGTGATGCTATTAATATGTCAAGAAACAGCAACGCAACTCAGTGTCCTAACACACATGTGCACTTGCATGATTATGCACAATAACACAAGTGTGTACTGACAGGTGACACCAAAAATAAACCAGCATGGTCACACATACTGAAAGTTACACAAAGGACCTCAGTGTTCTCTCAAAAGAAACAAATGGGCACTATTAATACACTGGCACCAATGCGCGCCAGCACTGATGCGCCGATACACATGTACACGCACGCTCAACTGTCGCACAAGCAGATCCTACTTATGCAAACACAAAGACCTGCTGTGTACACTCTGAAGAAACAACTGCAAGCTATTAATATCTTGGCCCGTATAGGATGGACACACTCACGCACACACACATATGGATGCACACAAACGAAGATTGATACTCCAGCTGCTCGGAAGCAGAGGGACAGAATGTCCCCAACAGCTGTGGATTCCTCTAAACGTAAGGACGGGGGAGGGACGGAGAAGGGGACAGAGAGATAGGTGGTGGGCTGAGGGATCTGGTGAAGGTGGCCGGCATGGTGGAGTAGCTGTCATAATAACGCTTTTTTGTGTCTGTGTGTGTGAGTGGGTCTGTTAATACAGAGCTCAGTGTCCGCCTGATTGTTGTAAACATGATGAATTTACACTCAGCACAAGCTGGCATGCTCGGTATCTCCCTAAAAACAATATTAATAGCATCTGTTTATGGTTGACATGACATTTTGTCTGTGAACTCCTGCTCTTTCTGCTTTGCTGCTCATCTAACCAGGCATAAACCTCAAGCCTGCTGCCAGTGTTTATGTATACAAATAGTAGCTAGCACTTAACCTGATGTGTGACTTCCAGACATAACTCCATCCAATACCACTGCTGAGTTCACTCCAACAATAAACAAAGCACATTTTAGGGCCACAGCGTGGATATAAATACTGCTGAAGGACATCTGTAATTCCCAAGCTGCAGAAATGAGCCAACGAAGCCATTCAACCAAAATAGCAGCTTCTGCTTGCCTAAATGAACCAAGAGGATGTTATGGTGCAGACTAACTTTAGAAACAGGAAGTCACTGTTTCTGTGTGAATGTGTGTGTGTGTGTGTGTGTGTGTGTGTGTGTGTGTGTGTGTGTGTGTGTGTGTGTGTGTGTGCACGCGCACGCAACAGTAAAGCTCATGCATGTATGCAGGTGTGCGCATGTATGTGTGTGTCAGTGCTTCAGTGTGTTGCTGCTGCAGAAGGCGCACAGAAAGAGGATGATGGTTGTGAAACGAATATGCTATTACAGAAACCAGAAGTTTGTCTCCTGCCTATTTTTAGCAGCACAACGCTCGAATGAGAGAGACAGAAGCACGCACACAGATCTTATCTTGCAGCAGTTCTCCTTATTTTTAAATTGCACCAGATTTTATCATATAAATAGCATTTATTTTCAGCTTTAAAATATGTATCTCGCATTCTTAGAGCACAGTTGATAAATAGCAGACCATGGCTAAAAAATACCTGTATCATTGTACTGCTTTTTTATAATGTGCTGTTGAAACAAGCATGTACTGTGAATGCCCTCTTGTACAGTAGTGAACTCTTGGTAAGATGACAGGCAGTATTCAGCAACTTTTTAACTCTTTCAGGGTCAGGGTGGAAGAAATCTTGACTGTTTCGTTGGCTGTCAGAATGCATCATGCAGTGACCAAGCTGGTTTTGTGTCCAGTCATATGAGTCACGTTGTAAGTCACAGGTTCAGTGTCAGCAAAAAAATTCAGCATTTGTGTCACATTGTTTCGAGTGAATAGAATTAAGATGCGTCTGGTTTTTGCAGGCTGGTTTTCACAGTATGTTCGGAGTAAAAATACACCGCAGGTGTTTCTTTTCTGTTTAGATGAGACTGACTTCCTGATCATTTCCTTTCTCTCAGGGGAGCTGACTTGTTTGGCAATCGTGTGTGTATTTGTGTGAGAGAGTGTATGCAGATTATTTCAGTCCCCAACACCGCTAACACCGCAGTCCTGCTGCTCCAGTGATTGTCTGATTTACTTTGAAAACACACACACATTCTTCTAATAATACATACTGTTTTGCTGCAATGGGTATTTCCTGCTGCATGTTAAGCTTTTTTTTCATTACAGTAAGAAAAAGAAAAAGCATCTGAAACTTAGAAAAGCAGGCCCTGTCAACTTTAACAATGATATATGTTATGCAGACATGAACCAGCTGCAGGACAGGTTGAGATATTTCAGAGATTAAGAATTGTCTGACATTCATACCTTTGTTACCTGGCAAGGTAAGATTCCAGTGACGCAAGAAGCGTGGTAATTGCAGGCAGTGTTTCTCTGTCTCTATGACGAGCTGTACAAATAATTGTGCAACAAAATGTTAGCTTTTACACAAACTATATTTTTGTTTTTCTCTGTTACACACGCACATGGTTTTCCCCTAAAACAAACAGAGTTATTATTATTAACTCTGTATTTGGTTATCAAGCAGAACAACAGAACTAAAACCGCTTGGCTCAAACTGTACGATATTATCTTGTACTGTAAATACTTCTGGTCTTATTAACTCCCCGCCTGTTTTTTATGTTCTACTGTGTGTGAGTCTCACTTGACCTGCAGTAATAAGAGCGTGGGAATGTTTTCTTCTTAAGAGGAATTCTGTCAACCCGAAACGCCTTCACAGACATGATTGCTTCTCTCTCTGAGTCAGTCCTGCTGTTGGGAATGAGGGCCAAATAGCTCCCTGGGTCCATACGACTCACTGTGTGGCTCCTGCAGGAGGGACGTTCAGTGGGACTCATGTGTAACCTGCGTAGAGGATTGTTTTGAGCTGCACTGCTCTAAGTTAAATCAGATGATGTTGTTTCTGTAACTTATGGAAGTGCCAATGCACCATTTTATGCTGGAGCTACTGAGTAGATAGAAGACCAAGCCTTCAAAACGCTGTGTTTACTTGACTTATCTGCATCTGCTATTTGTGCATTTTTTTGTTTGTAGTATGAGTTGGTTTGATAATGTAATCTTCTATTTGTTAACTCCTGGATAACTCCCAAAACAAGTGAATAATTGCAATGCAAATATGTTTTGCTAAGATACTGTGATGCGAGAGGCAGTGTTGTCATTGCAGTGTTTTTACTGTTACAGTGCTGTCCGCAGCTGGTAACATAATTCAGCAAGGTATGCCAGTAAAGAAACGTTCACTTACAGGAATTATGTGAGTAATGTTGAGTAATATTTTGGGTTGCAGTCATTCAGGCATACGGGTTCAGTAAATTTCCATGTCCTTCCCTCCCCTCCCACTGTCCCTCTACCCCAGAGGGAGCAAGGTGTCTCGTTCCATACTGTATCTGTCTAAGCTTTTGTATCGGTACCGAAACATTCCTCACCATGTTTATTGGTTTCAGGTGTCAGTCGCGTTGACACGTGAAAGCACTATCAAGTTATCTGTGAACTTGCATATGTTTTTGTTTGGTTGTTATGGTGCATCACAATACTTAAGGCTGATGTTTCCTCACTACCAGTCACCGCTGACCTTTCTGTCTGCTTTGTGTCTTATTAGTCACACCATCAGGCCCATGTTGTGCCATGCATGCTACAGTTAAATCCTCATGGTGAAAAGTAAGGTTGTTCTAACATATTTACAGTGGCTTTAGGATTGCATAAATGGATCAAAACATTTTCTCACTCCCCTGCACCTATAAAAAGACATCTGTCTTTCGTTAGGACACCGAAGCCTGGTTCAATTGTCTCACCCGTGCTAAATTTAGCTTTTTATTTCTTTCATTTTAGTAAAACCTGGAAGGGAGATGACAGATTGATGTACCTGACCTAAATGCCTTGGCCACACAGTGTTTAAAATCCAACTCCCCACCCTATTTCCTTCATTCTTTCTTTCTTTTGTGCCCCCTCCAACCCCAACACACACAAACAACCCCTCTCTTTTGCTTTCCTGAATGCACTGTTGGACAATGGCCAGTTCACTTGAGGCAGGAAGACTTGAATGAAATGAAATATGACTGGTGAATGTGCAGAGTTCAAGCACAAGTACACATCTGGGTATACATTTATGCCAAATAAACTGAGTGCACTCCTAATCATGTTTATGTATAGCACAAGTAGTGAATGGCACTCAGATTGTTCTTGGACTTTTTCTGTTATTATCTGGTGTATTAAACATGCTTCCCTTTGTGTTATCACATAAGATAAGATGTTCGTACTACTTTTCATACTCGTAGTCTGGGGTGATATGATCAGCATGCAGGAAATTGTTTTATAAGAAAAGAAACGGATACATCAAGACTAGGGCTGCCACTAATGATTATTTTCATTGTCGACTAATCTGTCGATTATTTCTTCGATTAGTCGACTAATCATTTCATCGAAAAATGTGTTAAAATGTTGAAAAATGTTGGCCTGTCTCGCCCAAACCCCAAAATTACGTCATCTAATGTCTTGTTTCATACTCATGCCAAAGGGTTTTAGTTCACTGTCACGGGAGAGTGTGTAAAGCTGCCAATATCTGAACGTAAGAAGCTGCAGTAAGAGTATTTTGGGGTACTTTTATAGTACTTTTCTATGAAAAATGACTCAAACCGATTAGTCGACTACTAAAATAGTCACTGATTATTTTAATAGTCAATTAGTCATCGATTAGTCGACTAATCGTGGCAGCCCTAATCAAGAGACAAATAATCCACGCCCCACATTGACAGCCATAAACACAACGATACCCTTCAACAAACTGATGTGTTCTTTTCTCCCTCTCTCTTTCCTTCTGTAGTGGATGTGATCATCAGCAATCAATCTTCATTATCCATACATGGGGAGCAGCCCATGGACCTCAGTGTGACCCAGAGGTTGTTACATCCAGGCCTAGATTCGGCCATGCTGGCCCCCCATCCTCCCTTCTTCCCGGGACCCCTCGCCTCTCAGCATTGCCCCCAGTTTTTCCAGCAGCACCTGCAGGTAAAGATAAACACATATGTCAGAGGACAACACTCTTGAGCCAGTATACATGTGCCTTGCAGTAATATGTCTGTATACTTTATATGATTGAGTATGCCCATGAAAATTTGACCTACCCTTGCCTTGCCATGACTGGCAAAATTAGCACATCAGCATTTTATTTAGATGAGATTGAGATGCACAGAGTGAAAAGGCAGATGGACCTCCCGCCACATCAACCACAAGAACAAGCCAGCTGCTCTTGCCTCACATCTTCACACAGCTTAACGAATGCTCAGCAGAAATGAGTAAGAAGCAGATCAGGTTACTGTAAATAAACCACCTTCTCAGCATTAGATTCTGATTGATGCTGATCATGGATCAGCTGGTCGGTGCTGCACCTTTTAGTGCTACTGTGTATTTCTTTACTTTAACCTGAAGCAAATCTAGAGGCAATATTCAGTTATGTTGGGATGTTTTTGTCAGGAAATGGCAGTCGCAATGTCTCTTTTTGTGCAAATTTTGCATGCTCAGTCCAAGGAGACTAAACTGGTCAGTGTTAACATGTCTTTGTTATTTTTCTCCTCCTGAACAGAGAGAGATGGAGCAGGACAAAAGAGAAGAGCTACAGCACCTGATACAAAAGGGTAAACACGAGCAGAGTGAGTGTCACATGTATTTCTCCTCAATGCTTTTCGTAGGTTCTCTGAAAGACCACTTGGCTGTTAACGTGCTCTTCATGTGAGTCATAGCACACTGTATGTTTCAATGAAAAAGTAGGGGATTTCCAGCAGTGCCGTGATGTATTCTCAGATTCCAAGGAAATTTGTACTCATATCAAACCAAAGTCAGACAAACGCACTGCTTTCAGGAAACAGTCAGTGCTGTTTTTAGTTTTACCATGTAGAGGAAATGAAGAGAGCTCAGAGGAGAGTGGATCCTAAATAAGGGCTCTACTTCATACTTCTTCTTAATACTATGTAAATACACAGTACTTAAAAAACTACTCACATTTCTCTATCACAGCCATGTTGTCATTACTTTGTGACAATAGATAGGTATAGATCTACCTATTGTATGGCTGTACATGATCCAAATCACTGTCTTTTTCCTGATGAAGTGTCTTTATTGATTGGCAGGTGCTGTAGCCAGTCCTCTGGTAAGACAGAAACTTCGGGAACACATAATTATGAAGAGCCAGCCCCCCCATGACAGGGTCACTCCCAACCACAGCAGTCCTTCACCAGGATACAGGTGAGAGAGAAAACAGATCAGACTGTGCAAGCTGCAAACACAGCTTAGAAAAAAGTATAAAATAATAAAATATGGCCGTGACATTTTACTGTTGTAAGGAAAGCTTCTTCCTTTTCTGATTATTTTGGTTATCTAGGCTCCCTGTTCCTGACATGTCCCCAAAGTCTCAGCCTCCAGCCTGTGACCAGCGTAAAGACCTCCCCCTACGCA
The DNA here is from genome assembly GCF_006386435.1 of Epinephelus moara. Classification (NCBI taxonomy): domain Eukaryota; kingdom Metazoa; phylum Chordata; class Actinopteri; order Perciformes; family Serranidae; genus Epinephelus; species Epinephelus moara. The sequence continues at coordinate 21,025,052 of NC_065529.1, forward strand.
GGACAGGTGAGAGACCTCTGGTTGTTGGTGTCTTTGATGAGGGTTTCCACCCTGAGGTTAAAGTTGTGAAGGTCACTGGTGATTTTCCATCTCAGGTCTGCTCTGTAGCGGTGCGCTCTGTGTAATTTGAGTTTGACTCAAAAGTCATCTGACTGCATAGCTCAGTGGGATATTTTGTTCAGCTCGATACTTTTCAGTGTCTCAGCAAACTGTCATTACGTTACACATTCTGGACTAGAGAATGAGAAAGTGAGGGTGAGAATGGACGCACACAGGAGTGTCCTTTCCAGGGAGACGAAGGAAATTCATTAAGCACCGGGCCTGCAGGGCCAGAGAGAGACTGAACAGTCATAAAAAAACAACAACAGCGAGACACAAAGACCAAAGCAGTTACATAACTTTAAAGAAGGTATTTGTAAAATGAACCGCGTGAGAGTCCAGAGCAGGTCTCCCTCACCATGTGAATGAGAGTGGGAGTGGTTTCGACTTCCTGTACATCTCTGCGAGTACACGAACATTATTTATTTGCGTTGCCCTAGAACCCTTCAGTGCCAGCACACACACACACACACACACACACACACACACACACACACACACACACACACACACACACACCCTCCAGTGCTTTTTTTGGCTCTGTGACAACACAAAGCTGCCTTTTATCTGCACTGAGCCAGCCACTGATTGATTGTTTTGTTTGGGCTTATTGGAGCCTGACCAATGTAAACATGGGATTTTTTTTATGCTATTGACCATGGCTGAGGTATTTTCTTGGTTCAGCTGTACTGCAGATTTAATTTGGTTTTATTATGGAAACTGAGTGCATCCTTATAGTATGTGCACTGCTGCATGTGGTAGATTTATGATATGAGGCACTTTATCACTAAGTTCTGTGAGTTTGAAATCTATATGAGCCTTTCCTTTTTATGAGACCTTCAGGTTAAGTTTGTCAGTGTCTGTTTGTGCGCTTCTTCGCCCATTCATGTGTGTGTATTTGTGTGTGTGTGCAGTTTCTGAGCCCACTCTGAAGCTGAAGTTAAAGAAGTTCATCAGTACAAGGCCAAACCCGCTGCAGCGTAAGATCAGTGCCCCACCCAGTGTCAAGCACAGGACAGAAACTCTGGGTAGAGTATCTACATTTAGCTCTAACACTTTCTTCATCTCAGGTTGTATTTGCACTGCTCTTTTAACTATTGAAGTGTAATGTTGCTTTGATATGCCGTTTCTATATCTGTTAATTTGTTGCATGTGATTTCAACACATGGTGCACTGACACAGTTTGATTTATTTTGCAATTTAATAAGTGTGTCTTTTGGTGCAGTTTGAGCACATGTGTTCTGACAGTCTTGCCTATCATGAGTTGATAAGCGTGTCTCAATTCTGTCACCCAGACTCCTCCCCCAGCAGCAGCAGCAACCCAGCGTCAGGGGGAAGCTCACCCAATGACAGCCTCCATTCAGAAAACGGGCACCTGCCGCTGGTTCATGAGGTGTGAGCCCTTTCTATATATTTTGATTTTTTTTTTCGTAATAATACACCTTTGTAAACCTTTACCAAACAAACACAGTAAAGAGAGTCGGGCCAAACTTTGTTCCAACCAGAGATTTATTGCGTATTCACAGAAAGCACAACAAACTGAGCTGGTCTCGAGAGCAACTGAGACGAGGCATAGTGTGCATAGTTTTTCACAAACCTTAAAGCTGCAACATGACAGCAATTTAGCAGACTGTCTTATCCACATCAGCATATAATGAGGGCACAGGTAAAGACACAGTGTCCTGTTCAACCACACATCAACACAATATGGGGGACGAGAAGTGTTCAGCCTTAATGCACTTTGTATTTTCACTTCCCATTATCGATTTATTCATAAAATGTTCCCTAGAAAACCTATTGCCTTTTTTGGTGAAAAACATGGTCTTGTGATTTTACCTTTGCTCTTTAAAGGACATCCACCAACAGTTGAATTTTAACTGGGTGTTAAACACAGTACAGTAATGGTGCCCAGTGCTTTAAACAATGAGATTTGAGAAGGCCAGATGGCCTGTTGTACAAACACATAATACTTGATCAGCATCTAATTAAAACACAGATTTCTCTATTTTCTATTCACTAACCATATTTTTTGTTACATGCTACGACAGTAGAGTGTTTTAATCAGTTTTTTGTATGTGATTACCTGTACAGACGATCTTTAATGAATATTTCTGTCTCATTCAGGCTCAGAGGTTGCTGGCCCATTTCAGCTTGCCTCCCAACCCCACTGCCATGCCCAACATCACTGCTGGACTTCCTGCACAGGTGTGCAACAATAACCCTCTAGGGTTCCTTTCTCAATATATAAACTGTTGACGTTTTGTTTCACACACGAAAACATTTACAGATCATGTGGATATACATTCACGCTGTCTGTCTAAGACTGAATGTCTAAAATAGTGCCTGCACACTTAAACATTTATAGAAACATGTGGTGTATTCATTCTTTCACTTCCCTCTTGATTTCTTTGGTGCTTTCATATCTTGTCAGTCAGTCATGTGGTAGTTCACTCACTTGGTGACAATGTGTATGTATGTATGTTTGTAGCCGATTATATCTCTACTTTACAAACAGCCCATGAAGCCCTCTTTTTATGCACTAGCCCTCCATTTTGCTCATTTGTGTTAAACTGAAACCGTGACAAGGGCTTCCCTTATTTGTAGTGACCTCTCGGGCGATTCTAAACACCATGTCTCCTCTCCTCACCTCTCTCCCCAGGCTGACCTGAGAGTAGCGAGGCCGTTGGCGGTATCTGCTTTGCATCAGGTCTACCTGCCTCTGGAGGGAAACAGTCCAGCCCTGTCTCAGCGCCTGCAGCCTGTGCTCATACTGGAACCACACACCGGACTGGTGCAACAACAGCTTGTCTCTCGTGAGTTGTGTAACTGTAAATGTGTTGTACAGCAGAAACAAAAATCCCTTAGTATGCACGTATACACAAGACATGCTTTTAGACATGCAAGTGACGACACAAAAGACAGATGTATGCAAAAAATGTATACATGTCACCTTTGATGTAAGATCTGGCCTCTCCACTGCAGTCAGTGGATACTGGGATATGTTACAGATGACACAGGTAGCTGGATGGCTCCCCTACCTTTTGCATCAGCCAAGAAAATTCCAAATAATTGACAGTATGTAACCAATGGCTTGTGTCACTTTTGGATTATTTCGAAAGGAAACATACCATGAAAGATGACTTTATGGAGTTCATGCAAGGCTTCTTAGACAAGCCTTATTATGAGCTGGCACCACCACTCGAAGAGGGATGTATACCATCCACAAAAATTTAGAGGGATCAGAGGTGCTCGCTTTGAAGGCTTGTCACTGAATGACATCTTACTTCCATGGCTCTGTCTCAGCAGCAGTCTGGGTGTCCTCATCTGGTTTAGGGAGGAACCTGTCTCTGTGACTGATTTTGTTTGGCAGATGCTTTATTGTTCCTTTGTTCTGGAAGAAAACAGGGATGCACCACATTTTTGTGGTATTGAGACACTGACAATGTGGCAGATAACATTTACATTTATATTAATTCACTTTGCAGACACTTTGTATGTCTGAAGCGGTATACAAATGAGGTACAACCGAAGCCACAATAGATCAAAGAGATAAACATCTAATTTTGTAGAATGGCAAAGATGACAGGGGACACTACAGGAGCTTAATAGGCTACATGTTCCTCGCTTGAGGATTGAGAATTGAGATTCCTTTTAAAAGGCAGCAAACAGTGAACTGTGTTTCTTTTATGACACGTCAATTAAGGTAATTTCTGATCTTGTGTACCTTAAAGTAACTACTGCAGAGGATCTTACCAAAGTCAGCTTGTCCTTGGCAAAGCAAAACTGGCACCTTTGGCACCTAACACATGGTGCTAGTTTATGTAGTAGTTTATGGATAGAGGGTGCAAAGAGAGCGATCGCCAGCTTTATCTATAGTGTGATATGTAGGCAACTAGATGGCAAGGTGATATCATTGGAAGAGAGAACCAGTGGTGTAGTGGAGGGTATACTCAGGTATACGGGGTATACCCACTTCTTTTTCTATCCAGTTACAGTATACCCGCCTATCAGCTAAAAAGCCATTGCAATACATAGGAGAGTATGCCCACTTCCTCATCGGTAACCTACCTATCTACCTAGTAGCACACCCACCTCATCAATTACCACTACACCACTGGTTGTGACATGTTTTTATCAGCTGATCTGTCAATCAGCCGATATTAGGGATTGACAGATCAGCTGATAAAGACGCGTCACAACCACCACCAAGTGACACTTCTGAGGAAGGTGGAAGTTTCCGCCGAAACATGTCAAGGTATGTAACATCCTAACATGTCTGAGATAAAAGAACAACTAAAGTCATTATCAGAAACTAAAGACATAATGAACACCATTGAACTAATTTTTAAGGCCTTTCGAAGCTAGGATGGTTTAGTGAGGAAGTGTGACATACTGTACCACCAACCCCCAGGACTTAGCTCAGACCTGTTTCCTGATGTCAAGTGTAGTATAGGTACACAGGAACTGGTGAGGAGTGTGGTGGAACTTAAAGATCATGAGACTCCACTGTGAAGTGTAAGCTTTTATTTTGTCGTCTATAATTCATGCAGGACGTTTTTCACCTGGTTTGTTTGTTGCACATGTTTTGAGTTTGGGGGATCTTTAGCCACCCTTTTCAGTTCTCTTCTTGTGCCAATGAAAATGAGTTTTGAAAGTGATTTTTTTTATAAACATGTTGATTAATATTTGATGTATATATTTTTAGAAAATGTAACATTGCACTATCTTTGTATGTGTGTTGGTATATTCAATTGCTTACCTGTACCTTCAAGAGAGGCATTACTAAGTATATGTACACTTATTTTTGTATTTCCTGTTGCTGTTTTTTAAGTTCCTTTAAGAGCTGCCAGTCACAACAAAAAACCTGTATATTAACCATCAACATCTCTCATTATTGACCTTTTTCACAGCAGACATTCTTACTTTATTTAGCAAGAAAGCACAGATTTAACTAATAACATCAAAAACAACTGCATAGCCTTTAAGGGTGCAGGTTCAGGGTCTGGTTTTAGGAAACTGCTGCAGTCCTGCTAAAATAGGTCAAAGTGTCTGCTGTGAAAATGGTTTATTTGTTTTAAATCTTTAAGAACATTGATGTTTTCTGCTACGTTTCCTTTATTATCTGAACATTATAATATGAACAGCACAAGGGCACCCTCTACTGGGCTGTCAATTTTGCTGCAGTTTTGCAGACGATACAGAAATTGGCTGTAAAGTCAAACATTATCATCCACCCATATTTCCTCTGTATTTTTTCTTTAAAAATGAAATATTATTATAATGTCTCAAATATATCAGCTGTCCTCTCTTTTCTTCTCGCTGTTCTTCTTTTCTTTCCATCACACCCTATCATCCTCTGTCCGTTTCCATTTTACTCTCCTCCTACCCATTTTAGTTTATTTTTTCTGCCTGTTTTTGTCATGTTTATCTCCATCTATTGTGCTTCTTTATTTTTTTTTCTCCACATGTACCCTTACCCCTCTTTTTTTCTGTCTGCCCCTGTCTTTATTTGCCATATTTTAACCTGTTCCTCTCTCTCATCCTCTCCGCAGTTCATGGTTTGAGCTCCATTCCTCTGCAGCAGCAACAGCAGCCTCACCTGTCCTCCCCCACCAGAAGGGAAGGCGTAGTTACCTTGTCCTCCCACAGACCCCTGGAGCGGACACGCTCAGAGCCGCCGCCCTACAGCCACTCAGCCCTTTCTCTGCACGCCAGCCATTACTCTCACATCCAGCACCAGCTGGCCCAGCAATACCACAAGAGCGGGCTGGAGAGGTTCAAGCAGAATTCACACCTAAGCAAGGTGAAATCTTTACATAGGTTTATTCTGTGGCATTTTGTTCATGGATTCTCCCTTAAAAAGATTTTTTTTTTCATTTGACTCAACACAGAAATCATTTGTTATCATTAGTTTTATACAAGTGCATGCTAAAGAGAGCATTAGCAACCTTATGACCTGTTAACACTGTAAATTCTGTACCTTATGCTAGCTGACAAGCAAGTCCATTGAGAAGCCTCGTCTGACACAGATCCCATCAGAGGACATGGACCTGGAAGAGATTGGATCCGGATCAGGTTCGGGTCCAGGGTCTGTGTGTGACTCAGAACCTGGCTCCATGTGTGAGGACAGCTACCGCAGGAGACAGAGCACTGCCAGCACTGACTCAGTTTATGACACAGAGTCCACTACCTCCTCACGGGACAGCTTAATCGAGCCATCACACCCAGTCAGTCAGGTACTGATATAAACCCCTTAAATAAAAATTGCTTTAACGATTTAATGTTCTTTTTGGCACTGGAGGAAGATATATATTGACACCGATTCTCTGCTGATGATTTGAGCATCTTTAGTGATGTTTAGTGTACCTTTTATTTAATATGGTATTAATCAAGTAACAAATGAGGCAGGAAAAAATAAATAGTTTAATATTTGCATTACAAGTGATTGTGTATATGTATTCACATGTTTGAAGCCGTCTTTGACATCAGAGGGCGCTGTAGCTTCATTTATACAAGATGAAAAGAAGGCGAGTTACCGTATTATGAAAGCATGCTTGGCAGTGCTGCATTTTCTTTATCAGTTGCTTGTTCTAGACAAGCAGTATTAAATTGACCAAATAATGAGTAGTTGCAGTGTACTGGGGAGAGGCTTTCAACTTATGCGAATGTAGAAGTTTACTCCAGTTAGTCTTTGCCATGTGCTGCTGCTGCTGCTGCTGTAAAATGCTCAATTCCCTTTTCTCCTCTTCACCCACTGCCCTGGGAACCACAGAGGCAGGTGGTCCTTAGATCAGGTCTTCAGCTGGACACCCTGGCTGTGCCTGCCCTAATTTGGCCTCACCAGCCTCTGGTTCGGACCCGGTCCTCCCCTGCCTCCACCTCCCTGCCTCCTCCTCCACATCCACCCACAACCATACCGTCCCTGTCACTGTCCAGCCCTGCTGCTGATGTCCAGCTACGCTTCACCACAGGTGAGGGACTTTTTTTTTAATCAGGAAAATATAAAAAGAAGCCAAGAATTCCATCATGTGGTGACGTATTTTAGCTACAATTCACGTACAATATGATCATTAAACACTGAGGAAGGAAAATAAGGTTAAGAGATGATGACGATGATGATGGTGTGTGTGTGTGTGTGTGTGTGTGTAGGTCTGGTTTATGATGCTCAAATGCAGAAGCACCAGTGTACCTGTGGGGATAACAGTCGCCATCCGGAGCATGCTGGGAGGGTCCAGAGCATCTGGTCAAGACTGCATGAAAGAGGTCTCAGGAATCAGTGTGAGGTAAGGCGTGTGTCCACACAAACACACACACATAAACACAGGTCCCTGTCCCCTGTGTCAGTATCATATGCAGTTTATATATTTGTGTGTGTGTGTGTGTGTAGCGTATCCGCAGTAGGAAGGCCACTCTAGAGGAGCTGCAGTCAGTCCATTCAGAGAAACATGTGCTTCTGTTCGGCACCAACCCGCTCAACCGCCTCAAGCTGGACAACCGCAAGTTGGCTGGTAACATCACTTATGATATATATTTTTTAAAAGATAAAAATAATAAACATTATTTAAACATTCACGACAGTTGTATGACCGAAATAATCTTCCGCAGGAATCATATCTCAACAGATGTTTGTGATGTTACCATGTGGAGGAGTTGGGGTGAGTGCAACATATATGCACATACACGCACACACATGCACACACATCATAGACCCCTTTAAAACACAAGTCATGTGGGAATCCTTCCACTTATCTAATTGCGTACAGCAAACATTACATGGCTGATTATGGCTCATTACGCAATTAAGCCGATAATAGTACAAATTGCTAATGCTATTGTTTTTGGCTAAGATAACTTTGAAACCCAATCAGAAATCAAAGACTGTAAAAACGTGCAATGTGGAAGAGAGAGCAAGAGAGGAAGAGGGGAAGAAAGAGGTTACACACAGAGACTGTAGCTTGGAGGGGTGCGTGCCACTGAAACTGGATTTTATTTAAAGCGAATGGGTTTGGGCAAACAGGGAATGAGAATACAGAGGAAGAAAAAGAAAATAAATTGCAAAGGTACGAGAGCCGAGCAGATGACGTAAAAGACATTTTCTCCTCTCATGTGGCGAAACATGGATAATAATGCCCACGGGAAACTGTTGTGAAGCACAATGAGAAGAGAGGAGGCAGATAAGAGAGTAGGAGAGCAGAAGAGGTAGGAAGAGAAGAAGGGGGCTGGGTGTTAGTTGATAAGACGACTGATCTGCATGGATTTCCGGACCTTGGCTGCTCTGGTGAAGAGGGGTGATTGGAACAAGATGGCAGAGTCTGTGATAAAAGAAATTCCTTTGATTTCATTGTTCCACCGCGGCACACCACCAATGTGAGTTTTGAAACATGGAGTAATGTTGAAACACAAGACGGGGTTTATAGAGAGAATAGATGAAACAAAGCGAAAGTGGATGTGGAAATAAGAAGTCTAAGCAATGGTTAGTATCCACAGAAGTTTATGGTCCACTGTCTCACATTTGTTTAGTTTTTATTGCACCACAAGAATACTCTGCATTACAAGAATAATTATTTATGGCATTTATTATCTCAAAATAAAGGAAGTGCAGGCAAAAGTAAACTTAGATGAACGTAAATTATAGACAGAACTTTCAATTGACTCCTTATCAGCTGACAGCGGCTGTTGACTGGTGATTTCCAGTGGGACTGTCAGGTAAAATCCTGCACACTGGTCTTACTGGATTTCAGTAAATCAGTCGAGACTGATTCAACAAAACTAATCACAGAAAAAGAAATAATGTTTACACCAGTCATTTTTAATTGATTGTCTATTAACAAATGTAGTTACCTTTTGAACTTTTGAACTGACTGTCCATGTCCCATCACTTTCATACCGACAGGTAGACATCGATACAGTCTGGAACGAACTTCACACATCAGCAGCTTCCCGCATCGCTGCAGGATGTGTCACAGACCTGGCACTGAAGGTGGCTCAAGGGGAACTGAAGGTGTGTCTTTTGTTGCAGAATACCTTATCAGCAAATACCATGTGTTTTCTCAGGAATTTAAGAGCTGCAGTGTAACAGGTCGTGGGGTAAACAACCATTATATACCATGGACCACTGGTTCCCAACCTTGGGGACCCGACCCCCATTAGGGGTCGCCAAAGCTTCACAGGGGGGTCACAAGGCCTTCTTGGTTTCAAGGGATGTAAGAAAACTGTTTTTTGTAAACACACAGCAGACCTATGTCTTAAGTGGGAGTAAGTGGAGACACATTGTCCATCTTTAGATTCAGTCATTCTTACATATACTACAGTGTCACTTCAGTAACTCCCCTACTGTAGATAGCTGTTGTCTGCAGTGAACATAGTATTTTGGTATACAATTAGCCAGGTGTAAGCTTAAAGATGTGAACTGTGATAGTTGACCCCTAAAAGCAGAAAGGTGTTTAAGTTTTTGCTTTCTTCTCACAGAATGGCTTTGCAGTGGTGAGGCCTCCTGGACACCATGCAAACCACTCCTCCCCTCTGTAAGTACAGCAGCACACACACACACACACACACACACACACACACACACACACTTACACACTCACACATACACCTACATACCAGGAGCCAGGAGGTCTCTACAAAGTGTTTCAAAGGATTTATTACAGATCAGCTACACTTCTGAGCGAGAGAGAGAGAGCAAGCCTATGTCTCTCTGTCTTAATGTGTGTGTGTGAGTTTGTGTGATGTGTGCTACCTGACTGATGCCCGAGGCAATCTACCTCCTCCGCTCAGTTTCTTTTAAACTTTCAAGACACAGAGCAAAGCACCTCAAAAGAAACTGTGCGTGTGTGTGTGTGTGTGTGTGTGTGTGTGTGTGTGTGTGTGTGTGTGTGTGTGTGTGTATGCATGGATTTGTGTTAGTCTTTGATAGGAGGCATTAGCCAGCTAACCACATTCAGCTGGGGCTGTGTGTGTGCTCAGCAGTGCTTGTCACTGGTTATTTATGGGATGATAATGACTTTTCTTGATGAGCGGATTTGGACAGCATATATGAGATACCGTCCACGCACGCACACACATAGGCGCTCACAGTTTACGACCCGTGCTGACACTGCTACTTCCAACATTCCTCCATTGTTTTTCATACATCAACACTTTTTTTGCATACCTTTACTGCAGACAGCAAGTGTTGGGGGAACCACTGCGCCAAGTTGTGAGTTCATTTCTCTGAAATCATCTCACGTCCTGCCAGCAATTCACACTATGTTATCATTTGGAATGTGAGGTGAATTTTATGATAAGCTTGGTTTTCTGTTTGTCACAAAATGTGTGGGTTCTGCATTTCTCAAGAGTGCAAGATTTCAGACTCAGCATCATGTTCTAATATGAAAAGCCATTTTTGTTTGTCAGCAGTGGAAGATGAAATACAACTTGAAATAAAACATCATTTCTTCAATATTTGCAGTAAATGTTTGCCTGGCATGAGTTTCCCTCTATGACTTGCACATTAGAGTCAGTGCTGTGATTGTCACAACCTGGACTGAATAGCCACCACATGACGTTACACAACTGGAGACATGTCTTAGAGGTTCCTAAGGTCCATATGGTGATTCTATGATATTAATTTGGTGAAGATGTCCTGATAAAAACATGTGGCTGCCTCTCTTCCTCTCTGTTTGTCCACAGGGGCTTCTGTTTCTTCAACTCCGTGGCCATCGCTGCCAAGCAGCTCCAACACAAACTCAACGTCAGCAAGATCCTCATCGTGGACTGGGTGAGGACCAACCGCATGACCAGCATCACTGGTCCGCACATGGATAAGAATAAACAGGCGAAAACACGCGTGTACCAGCACACAAACGCATCATGGGCACGATCAAGGTCCCAGAACAGAAGCAGAGCAGCCCTCGACAGTAGCGCTCCTATTTATCATTTATTTCATTAAGGCGCTGTTATCTCTGGTCTCCATGTGAGATGTCACGTATGCTCAGAGTTGAAACCGAGTTACACACAGTCATATGAACATAAACCCACACACGTGCAGATATTGATCCGCAGCCAGGTGGTTGTGTCTGTTCACCATGTGTGTGTATATGAGGCTGTACCGTGTCTTTACACACATCGTGATCTCTGACATATTACTGCATCGTACGCTAATTACTACCTGCTTCATCAAAAAGTTTTTAAGATTGAAACACATTTGCCATTGAGGGCAAAAAGCCTTGCAGGGTTTACAGACCCTGCTCTGCATTGTGGGTCATATGTTTTATCTATACTTCCTGATAAAAGAATGACAGTGAAGTTCCCTTTTGTGATTTGTGATCATTTAGTTTGCTTTGAACAAATGTGTCAAATACCTGCTTTGGTCCTGGTCACCTTCCTAACCTGTCATCCAATCACTGTCCAGGATGTTCACCATGGCAACGGCACCCAGGAAGCCTTCTATAATGACCCAAACGTGCTGTACATCTCTCTACATCGCTACGACGACGGCAACTTCTTTCCTGGTAGTGGACATCCCAGTGAGGTAGGTACTCTCCCACAGCAGCGTTGTGTTTATCTGCTTTGTTTGTGTTGCCACGGAGACAGGTGGGTGTTTGTGTGTGTTTGTGTGTCTCTGCATGTACCTAGATTCTTGTGAACACAATAGAACAGAAGAACAACACATGAGAAACATTTACGACACAGGTTCTCTCTATAGAGGTGATGCCCTGAGTGGATTCTTTGTCTTTGACTCCCAAGACTACAGAATTCATAATAATGCCACCCATATGATGAAAGATATGTTGGCATAGAAATATCTGGTTATTAAAGGATCCCAGTGGGACATTAGAGGGCTCAAGAGCTTTGTGTTTACCATGTAGTTGTCAAAGCAGGAAGAATGATTGTAACAATAAATCCCTGAATAATCTGCATGATTTAAAGCCCCAATTAAAACCTCAGTTTGGTCATGAAAAGGGATCACAAAGTCTGTGCTCAGGCAAAAAATTGGACAGGTTAGCATGGGTATGTTACCTTGTAGTGTACAGAGATTAAGATCAAACCATCTTTCATACAATTAGGCCTCAGACCACTCTGAGCTGTCACGATTAGTTCAGACATATTTTACTTATACCACTGGAATCTAAGCAATGTGGTCCTGTAATTTTGGCTGCTTACTGTATAAATCCGAACACAAAGTGCTTGTCTTCAAGTTTAATCATTTAGAATTTCAGTTATAGTGTTTTTCCAGCTCAACATAAATAACTCAGATTAGCTTGTTTGCTTTAGTCCATTGTCATATTTGCAACTTTTTGACCTTCAATGTGAAATTTCCAAACGTTGCAAATGTGTTTACCCAGTGAACTCGCAATAAGCTCATCACACTTTGATTTTGTGTATCCAATGTAGGTTTATTTCCCCAGTTCTAGTTTATTTAAGAAACTCCAGAGCTTTGGATGTAAGAACTTCACAACAGGATGTGTACAGTGGAATTGCATGCCTATGTTTGCATACAGGAAATTGAGATGCCTATGAATTCTGCATGCGGTTTTACCAGAAACCAAGTGTGATGACTATCCCCAGTCGAACGAATTGACCCCAACCCACGGTGGCATTCATAACCCATTCAGTCCCCCCACATCCCCGCCTCTCGCTCTACCATCCTCCCCCACAATAATGAGGATAAAATAGTCAATGTTTTCCCATAAAATCCCCCGATGAGGGACGGTACATAAAACGCTCTGCTGGCTTGGATGTGGCTTTGCCTTAAGTGGCCCCTCAACCTCTGTTGAGCTGTGTGGTAAACCTCTGGAGTCTCGCTGTCCCCCGTGTAGGTATATAACACACCATGGGGTAGGGGTGTGATGTCATAGCCATAACAGAGAGTGCCGAGTACCACACAGAAACCAGCGACGGCCTAATCCAGTCCAGCAACTCTTGAAACATGAAAGAGAGAAAGAGGACAGAGAGGAGCGCAAGAGACTTGGAGCAATAGCAGGAATTGTGTGTGTGTGTGAGTGTGTGTGTGTGTGTGTGTGTGTGTGTGTGTGTGTGTGTGTGTGTGTGTGTATGCGGCTATGTGTGTGTGTGTGTGTGTGTCTGTGTGCATGTGCGTGTGCATGCGGGTACATTACCAGTTGGCAGAGGACAGGAGGCCTCATGTGTTTTTAGTTTGCCCTGTGAACATCCCGTCCACTGAGAGAAGAATGGAGACAGACGCTCTGCGATGCTCATCAGCATTCTTTCAAACATCCTCTCACACCCATACGCATACACACACATTTCTACACACACACACACACACACAAAGGAAATTACCACGCCTTGCTGCCAAGAGTATGTCAATCACCCTCCTCATTCTGCCCTCAAACTGACACATTGACTGATGGTGAAGGGCTTTGAGAACAGCTAAATGGCTTCTAGCAGGACTACAAAGAGAAAGGCAGGAATCTTTAAACCTTTTTTCCAAGATCTGGGCCTCAGTTCGCTCTCTGCACCAAATATGTGGGGTCAAACTGAGAGAACGTCCATCGACTCCGCCTGGCATTTTGGGAGTACATGTCAATCTCAATACAGCAAGCGAAATCCACTAAAATCATTTACAGTACATCATAAAATGTAAATGAGCAGTGTAGAGTGGTATAGCATGCATGTTTTATTTGACATGTCATATATACCGAACCTACTAAATTCCACATACAGAGCACATAGCATGCAGTCGCTCCAGTTAAATACAAATAATACATTCTTATTATATAAATAGAACATTTTACAACATACAGAATGTGTTTCTAACGCAGCAGTTTCCAAATGTGAAATATTTCCCAGTATAGCTATAACCTAAAGCTCGGGAATCATAAACGGGTGTAGCTCTGTTGTGGCTCCGAGTGATTTATAAGGTCATTTGACAAATTGTATCAAAATCAAAATGGAGGGACAGGGGTGTTGAATTAATAGCCATGCGTCTTTCATTTAGGAATCATAATCACTCCCTGGTGTTGCTTAAAGAGATTCAGTCACTTTTCCTCGATTGGTGCAATGCGAGGTTTTGGAACAGCCGTGCTTGTTTTGTGAACATTTGACACAAATCTGTCATCGTCACGCAGTTTCTCAACTTTCGCTGGGACTCATTAACTTTTTTGACATTCACAGAAATGCTGTCACTCTCTCTCAGTCTCACTCTCTTTCTCCCTCCATCCAGGTGGGTGCAGGTGCAGGCGAGGGCTTCAATGTGAATGTGGGATGGACGGGGGGTTTGAACCCTCCCATGGGTGATGCCGAGTACCTGGCTGCATTCAGGTAAAGAACAACCCCAACCTGTCTCTATTAGCCACATCATATTTCTTTCTCTGGTACTCTCCAATTAATAATCTAAAATTAAAGGTCTGCATGTCCAACCCCATTGGCTACAAATTAAGATTTTTTTTAGCCATTTAGCTCTTTAGCAGAAACACTTTGTAATGGTTTGTATTATTGTTAGCTAGTGTACGGTAAATATCCTTTGTTATTTCAACATCAGGTTGTGTTGTTAACATGCTAACTGGCTAACTAGCATCTTGAATCCTTCCTGTCAATCTTCCATTGCCCTTTTTGAATGACGATTACAGACTACCACCGCCTGCTGGTGTGGAGAGTTATTTCCTCTCACTCAGGTGCAGAACGTTTGTGCTAGTTGGCCGTTGGTTATAGTCTTTAGGGTGCAAATTTTTGGCCGAGACACAGGCGACGTAAGGCAAGGCAACAGTCGCTGCTAGTTTTATGATGTTGGTCTGGCGTGTCTGGGCCTTTAGGTCATCATAAGTTTCAGTCTGTCAGTCAAACTAATTATGTCATTGTCTGGGTTGTTACATCACCTCAGGTATGCCTTCAGTGAAGTACTGTGTTGTTAGTAAGCTAGTTTAGCTAATAAAAACACCAGATGCAAAATGACAGAATAGCATAAAACAATCAAGTCAGGAAAAGACAGAAAGTATTTTATTGTCAACAGGAAATGCTTATTTTTTCAGCAATTAGAATGACAAGTGTGTGTGTGTGTGTGTGTGTGTGTGTGTGTGTGTGTGTGTGTGTCAGGAGGACAAACAATAAGCCATTATGTCTGTCTTCCTGGTTGAAGCATGCTGGAATGCAACACCTGTGAGACAGACTGATTGTCATGTTGAGATGTTGCATCTTGATCACTGCGACGGGTCACCTGTAGCAGCTCAAGCAGGTTTCATATCTGATTTCTGATTCCCTCTGAAAGATGGTTGGCATGGTATCCTAACATGCTGTTATGTAAGCCACAACTCTCCACTGATTGTTAAAACCGCTAAAAACAAAACTGTACACGGATGTGCTGGCAAAACTCACCTACGTTCTCACCACATTTTTCATTTCATTCAAGCTATTTTTCCTGAATGAATATACTTTGGTTCTGCTCAACACTGTAACACACTCTGTCAGCAACTCTGGCTCGCCACCAGATGATTAAACATTATGTGAGCTCTACATGGTTCTGCATGCAGCAGACACAGTGGGTGGGCCCCTCGTCAAAGGAAAGATGCTAATGAGCTAACCCTTACTGGTAAAAATCCATAGAGCCAATAGGCAGGCTCGGAAACACTAAGTCCAGTGTTTACTGGAGCTCGGGATGCTAATTAAGAAACAACTGGTCTTTTCCTGAGCAGGCGTCTGGTTTTGGTATTTTTTTGGGAAATGGCAAGTGTTTTCATGTGTAAAACTTCCTCAGTTAACCACACTGTAGTACTGTACCGTATTGTGTGTTACCCCTAGAAACGTTGCCCTGTATCAAAGCTCTGTGGAGAAGGAGTGTCCTGGTGGTCCAGCGGTTTGAGGCAAATACCATGTAGCTGTGATGTCCGGGATGCATATCCGGCCAAAGGCCTTTGTTGCATGTCATCATGGGGAACGACCTCATATTTACTGCCACCGTCAACTATCTAATTAAGGCCAAAAAAATCCCACAATAATAGCAAAAATGTTATTTGGACTTGCAACACTGCACACAAGATTTTTAAGAAGCAAAATACATGAAGCGGCACATGAGGGATCTTTGTAAAAAACACGCTACAAACATTTTTCAGGGGACTTTGCCGCCATCCTGTGAATTAACTGGTGAAAATAAATGCATAACATGCTATGCAGACAAAATTTAATGCATCATGAATTCATGTTTATGCAATTAAGTACCTAGTCTGGTGCCAGTTCTGTAATTCAATTTGAATACATGATTTAGACGGCGGGACGTTCCAGACTCTGTGTGTTTCTCTTCAGGACGGAACAGAAAGCTAGCGGTTGTTGATGATGTGTGTCTCTGTTTTTTGGGTGTGTGTTAGTGACAGGGGAAATATTGTGGTCGAGAGTGGTGGTGGGACTCGAGTACAATCAAGAGAAAGCTCAGCTGCATCGAGATTGAGTGTCATGACGTAGTGTGTGTGTGTGTATGTGTGGAGGATTACTAAGGTGGTCAGAATTTAGGGTCAGGCTAATCACCGGTAGCACCATGCATACACGCAACGTCCAGTTTCAAAGGAAGAGCATGAGTAGGTGTGTATATTTTTTGCTTGTGCGTGGGGTGTATATATACATGCACGTATTTTCATGTGCATTTCTAGGTGGCTACTGACAAATGACAAACTCTGGAGGAGAGAGGAGAGAGCAGAAGAGAGGAGAAGAAGTGGGGGGTGCATTGTTAGGGAATCCAAAGGCGGCGTAATTAGGCCCAATGGATCCCAGATGGCTGGCTGTCAGTGACGTGAGAAGAGGGACGAGCTCCTAATAGGAACCAGACGCACACAAACGCCTTTGAACTGCCGCTGAGAGAGAGAGAGAGCGAGAGTGAGAGAGAGAATGAAACGCGGCATGGGCCGTGCGCTCTTGCTAAATAACTGGCAGCGGGAGACGAGAGGAAGTGAGGAGGAGAGCATAGAGGCGAGGAAAGTGGTCTCCCCTGAGTAGAGCATACAGAATGTAGGCGTCTCAGTCCAGATATGTCAAGGGTCTCATTTTTATCTGCTTGTGTCACCCCGCAGAAACCTTTCAGTGTGTGCCACCTGCCCAAATTTGCTTTGCTTCGACCGTTTTTTGATCTTTATATATCCAGGAAAGGTTTGCAGTGCGCACATGCTTTTTTTTTTTTCCAACAGTGCTCTGCTTCACATTTAAACAGTTGCACACATTCACACCTGGGAGCTACCCCACCTTCTAGTGTTGGCCTCTTACCAGGAGTGGATCGAGAACAGAGATCAAGCTCTTGGAACAAGGCCTCTGATAATTTATCTTTCATCCTTTTCAAATGGATGGAGTTTACAATGAAGTAAATGTTTGCAGTTAACAATCCAAAAAAAAAGTCTTTCACCGTGTTCCAGTCGCAAATCAATCACCCTGACTGTACAGTGATTTTCGTTAGATTTTTTATTTATTTATTTATTTTTTACTTTTCAGGCAACTTAAAATCTGTTTATTACAATAACTAATCTGTTTCAGACTATTCTGATGTTAAATCAATCCCTCAGTGACTTCCTCTCTGACATTATTATATTTTATCCACTGGTCCAAGTTCTCATTTTTTCACAAATCATAAACACCTGTTGAAAACATGATTTCTTAAATGTACTATCTAATTTCAGCAAGACCACAGGGCTTCAGCGAATGTAACACACGATACGGTGTTTGGTTCACAGCACGTTGTTTCCTCTCTTCCTCCTCAGAGCCGTGGTGATGCCCATCGCGCACGAGTTTTCCCCTGATGTGGTGCTGGTGTCCGCTGGCTTTGATGCTGTCGAAGGACATTTGTCAGCACTGGGAGGCTACAAGGTCACAGCCAAGTGTAAGCCTCAGTCTGCTCCATATTCACGTACAGCACACATACATAGATATGTATCAGTGTTAATATCACACAAAGTGCAGTATGAAATCCATCGTTCTTATTTATTAAAAATGATTCCTCTGGTGTTGGTGTTAGTAAGTCCTGGTCGACCTCTGCCTCCTATGAACCTGCCTTTTTACTTTTCACCTCTGTTAAAGTTGTCCAGCATTTTATGTTAATATCCTTATTTTGAATACAGGATAATAGCAGGCTTATGTAGTGATGTCAGACATTAGCATCGAGTTAGGAGTACTACTTTGTTAGGAAATGAAATTTTGTTCGAGCACTGATTTGAAAACATCTTTGTTTTCAGGAGCCACTTTTTATTTTTAGATATAATGTAGATCATAAATGTAGATTTGGAAAACATCAGTGCTAATCTGAATAGAAGTGAATAGCATCTACAGTGCAGGGAGCATGGCTCTGAACTGATGATGGTGACACCCACGTGTAAACATTCACAGTGGCGCGGAAATTGACTCAAAGTTTTTGCCATCACTGAAGAAATCTTTTAAATCAACAATTGGTGACTTTTATAAAAATAAAAAAAAACTTACCATATTTGTTGACACTAGAAATGTACTGTGAAAAAAGTACATGAGACAGATAGTCTGTAAAAAAAAAAAAAAAAGTCATCTTTCTCCTTCTTCATGCTTCTAATGGCATTTGCTAGAATCCAACGTGGCTGAATTAAAACAACCAATCAGAGCCAAGGGGTCTCTAACACAGCTGTCAATCATGTCGGTCACTTCTCGTGAACTGCGGTTAACCTGTCAAACTTGGCAGCACTGATTAAACATGAATCAAGATTCTGTTACTGAATTGCCTGTTTCTCACCTCAGATGTTTGCAGAAACATATTTTAGTGTACTGTTTAGCTGTAAAATGAGAACCTTTGCTGCAGTCGGTGGTTGATGCTTCGTGTTGGCTTGGCTTGTTTTCAACATGGCAGCTGGGTCACAAACTTTCTGTAGGAAGGAATGAGATTTTTCTTGCTGATTATATGTCTCATGTACTTCTGTGTGGATATAGTGACACTTTCAGCAAATATGGCAAAAAGTTATTTTATAAGAGTCACCAACTACAGCTTTAATCTCTGTTTAATTCATATCTAGGGTAAAATCTCTGACCAGTAATCATGTGTGTTCGTGTGCTCTCTACCAGGTTTTGGCTTCCTGACCCGTCAGCTGATGTCACTGGCCGGGGGTCGGGTGGTCCTGGCTCTGGAGGGGGGACATGACCTCAAGGCCATCTGTGATGCCTCTGAAGCCTGCGTCAGCGCTCTGCTGGGCATGGAGGTGAGATGTGTGTGTGTACATACAGTACATGGGTGTGTTTCTGTGGAGACATACAGTATGTTCCATCCTATAACCACCTACTGTGTTGTGCCCCAGGTGGAGCCTCTGTCACAGTCTGTGTTGGACCAGAAGCCTTGTGAAAATGCTGTCAAGTCACTGCAGAGAATCATCCAGGTTCAGGGTGAGAACTGACACCTCAGCGCAACACAACCTGTAGCATCCAGAAACCTCAGTAACACCTCATTCAGAGGGTTTTCAGCACTGTCAAAAATATATACAGTCACATTTTTTTATGTTTTCGATTGTGATGATTCTTGCATCAACAGAAAAAATCAGCCACATATTAACACACACTTTTTCATCCAGTATGCCTATATAAAAACACTTAAACACACTTGTCCAGAGTCCTGCATGCTTCCAGCTTTGAAAACCTGACGCTCACCTGCAGAGCTCAGCACTGGAACCGACCCGCTACCTGCAAATTATTGCCTAATCAATTCCAGATCAGCCCCGGCCTCAGACGTTAATATAAGACTTGTAACCTGACCAGTAGGCTAATCAAATACGCTCTCAGGTGGCTACTGGGCGGAATATGCAAAAACTGTAGTCTTGCATAACAAGGAACTCAACAAACATGGACAAACAGATATATAAATATATAAAAATATGTTACGTGTGCAGATTGTGCTGGCAAAAACACCCTACATGTTTTCAGTAAATTATTTTCATTTGTGTTCTGAGCAGACCAACACGATGGCACGAACACACACGCTGACACCTCTCCAAAACCAAATCCATGTTTTATATTACACACAGCAGCACAGCGTGGACACCTTCATTTTTTAAATCTTTAGACAGGACAGCAGGAACTGGTGATGGACCTTGTATGCAGTGAGCTGCTCTGAAAGATTCACTGTTCTTATATTGAGATCATTTGATGAAAAGCAGCCTATCAAATCTCCGAACCCCCTGTTTTATTATATTGTCTCAGAATGTAAAGACTGTTTCAGGACAAAAGGCATAAACAAGGTTTTTCAGATATGGAGAGGAGCAGAGCAGCAGCTCAGAATGTATTATTTATAACTGCAGCAGCACATAGTGTTGTCACAATACTGGAATTTTAGATTTAAAATTTTTATTCAAAGATAAGTCACAAGGCTACAACACGACAACGACGACTTTTGTTTCCTTGGTTAGTAGCAGAGAGCAGCAGAATGACTGTAGTAAACATTAACAGTAAGAGAGAGTAAGAAGGCGCAGCGGGTACCACTGTATTGACACTGCGGAAAATGAGTATCAGAATCGATATGTATCAATAATTTAGTATTTTCGACATCACTAGCAGCTCCTGCTACACCAGCTATGTGTTAACTGTCAGTTGTATTTTCTGCGTTGCTCCTCACCTTTCAATATTTAAACAGCAAAAGAATTTTTACAATATAGATAAACAGAAAATGATTTGCGACCTCTTATAATTTTGAGACCTCCCAAAATGAGTTTTGATGTCTTCTGGGGGGCCCATGCTGTTAGTCAGTTAGTTAGGGAGACAGAGACCTCCCATATTTGACACACTGCTGCTGATGCTTTATTCTGCTTGTAGTTCTGCTAGTCACAGTTCCCATGGGTCCTTGAAATGCTCGTCCTGATGTTTGTGACTTTGACCTAAAAATCAAGGCCTTGAATGTTTGAATGAATTAGACCTGGGTTACTGAAAGTGCTTGAATTTATATATTTTGTGACAGAATACAAACTGAAGTTCTTCTGATATTGTCTGACATCACCGTTCACACAGCACAACTGGGGCACCCACTCGCTCACCTGGTAGAGCAGGTGCTCCATGCACAAAAGACTGTGCCTTTGCCGCAGAGGCCACGGGCTCGATTCTAACCCATGGCCCCCCGCTGCGTGTGATTCCCCCTCTCTTTCCCTCATTCACACTATAGCTGCCCCATCAAATAAAGGCAAAAGGCCCCAAAAATAACACACACAATTGAGAAGGGTTCACACATTCAAATTGTTGTCTCTGAGCTTCTTTAAAGCCTGCTACTTCATTATAAAGTTACCAGTGTTGTAACAGTAATTAACCTTGATCCATGTCTCTTACTATGCCGCTTTGGGTCCTTGAATTCCAAAGAATTGGGCCTGGAAAGTCCTTGAACTCGATGTTTAAGAAGGTGTGCAAACCCTGACTAGTTTACAAGTATTGGAAGCACTTAGAAACAATTCCTTCTAAACTTACTTTGCGGTTTTTATTCTTCCACTAAAGTTGCTGCCATCTTTCTTTATTCTTACCTGTAACTGCACAATTTCTCCTTCACTCTCGCCTTCATAATCTGTCTCAGTTTCACTCTCTCCAAGGTCAGTCATGACAAGTAAATGTCACATACACCTATGAAATGTCACAATAAATGTGAGTTGTAAATGTAAATATATTCCTGTCAACTGTTTTGAAGTGACTAAGAAGATTTCAAATACACATCAACAAGAAAAACGTTTTTCAGGAAATGATTTGGCCGTTCTTGTTCTTGCTCATTGGTATTATCTGAAGGACAGGCTTTTAGTTGAAGCTGAGATCAAAGATATACACCTGTTACGGCACCAGATAACCATCGTACCACATGGCAGCATTTCCAGTTAAGTCAGTTTTTAATTAATAAAGCCCCAAATGACACAGGGCTCAGGAGGAGCAGCACGGGAGGCATATAATCACAATACAGTCACAAATTACAGAGATTTTACAGTCACCATCTGTAACTGCCCAGAGAGACTTTTCATTATTGTATTTGAACGGAAAACTTGTTGCTTCTGCTGTCATTTTATTTTACATTACAAGCATTTTTAGTTTGATAAAAACATTATATTTTTTTCCGGGAAACATTTTTCATTTCTATTTTTATGATTCCATCAGTTACAATTAACAGGAAATTATTCAGTTTCTTTATCTCCAACCTGTTTGGTATCTCTTCGTATATTTCTATTCTCTATGACTTTGGTCTCTTTCTTTCTCCTCTTAGCACTCTCCTCTCTCTTTCTCCTCATCCCTCCTGCTCTCTGGCCACCTCTCCTCCTTTACATCCCTGTCTCCCATCCCTCCCTCCAGCCGTCCCACACACAGACAGAGACACACACACACGCATGGCCGCCCTGGCTCCAATTATCTTCAAACACTTCTCTGGCACACGACCTTCGCAACATCCCCTCCTGATTGCACACAAATGTTATCCCAACCAAATTAGATTAATTAAAAATATTTGCAAAGCCACAAGAATGTTAAGCCCATAATTTAGGCCTGGGGTGAAATATATGCGAGTTGCATGCACAGCCAGAACACACACACGCTCATAGACGAACACATTTGCAAACAGTGATTGATTTTACTTCCACCGTGTGTCACAGGACCGAAGCCCAGAGACCCTGAGAGAACAGATTGAGTCTGAGTTTACATTTCTGAAATTATCAACATGGATATTTAGACCACGGGCTGTTTATGTGACAGCCAGTGCTTATATTCAGATCAAACAGCTACAACTGGTGGATCAAACACCAAGTACTGCTTTTTAATAATGCAGCGCAGGCACTTTCCCTCAAGGAACCATTGTGAATGAAAACAACACTGGAATACCGACAACTGAGGCCATTAATCTTCCTCTCTTTCTCCTCCCTTCCTCCTCTCCCTCTTTTTCATATCCTCGCGTCCTGCAGGTGAGTACTGGCAGAGTGTGAAGGACTCGGCCACCACAGCAGACCTGTCCTACCTGCAGGCGCAGAGACGGCGGCTGAGGCGAGACTCGGACAGCGAGGCCATCAGCGCCATCGCCTCGCTGTCGATGGGAGCCATTGCCTCTGACAAGTAGGGCGACATCATGTTTAACATCTTCTGCTTCATCATCATCACAGTGCTGAACTTGATGTTTGACACAGTCTTTCTCTTTTTCTCGTTCATTAAGGAAACAGCCAGAAAAACAGACAGAGAAAGGTGATTCTCTCTGAGTCTCTTGACAGCTGCCTTCAACCAAGTGTCTATGGAAACACACACACACATACACACACATGCACACACACACACATGCACACACACTTTGCATTTGGACCATCACTGGAAGCAGATGTCCTCCTCAGTTCGACCACTGTATTCATTGCCTCACAAAAACTCCTGCATGACTACTGGCTGCAGTCTGACCGCTCTGATTCAGACACACACTGAGCAACAACACTCACCTGGACAACATTCACACTCTTGTGACGCCTCCGCAGGCTTTTTCCTGAAGGGGACATCAGTCACTGAACTGAGAACAAGCTGAAAAGAAAGACAAGCGTAGGCAGATTAATGAAGGATCCTCACTCTCGTGTAGCATTGGGAGCTGACAACGTGACGTAGCACAAACACACACTTGACAAAGCACAGATCTGCGACTTTAAACATTCACCTTGTAAATGACTCCCACAAGACCTGCTGGAGACCCCTCGGACTGTTGTAACCTTGAAGGCGGGGTCAAAGGTCACCCGGGGCTTACTGGAGCCAA
The DNA here is from genome assembly GCF_006386435.1 of Epinephelus moara. Classification (NCBI taxonomy): domain Eukaryota; kingdom Metazoa; phylum Chordata; class Actinopteri; order Perciformes; family Serranidae; genus Epinephelus; species Epinephelus moara. Next base: position 21,048,807 of record NC_065529.1, read on the forward strand.
TCACTCAGAGCGGAAGGAGTCGTCCCCACAGGACATGTCCGGTGAAGGAGAGCAGGCTCCGCGTCCCATTATGATGATGTCATTTGTCTGAACGTGACAATGAAGGAAAAGATCAGGAGCGTCTGATCGTTTTTGCACTGCACCGCTCTGTAATGTGAACCGGACAAGATGGAGGAGACACAGCCACATCGGCCATGTTGACAATCAAACATGTTGTTTGTTTGTGTTTTTAGTTTATTTGAATATTGGTTCATTTGACCTTTGGCACACATTTTGGTGGACGTCAGTACGGACTCCAGTACGAGTGAAGCTACAGTGAAGTCTGAGATACATATGTTTCATATTGATTTGTATGTCCACATATTTTCTTAAACTTTTTTCTTTCTTTCTTTCTTGGCGTGTCGGGCGAGCACATGCAGCGAGATGGCTGACGTTGCTGTTATGGCTCTCCGGCAGATAAAAGAAGACACAGCAGTCTTTGATGAAGTGCATCTTAAAAGTGTAGACATACTGTAGTTTGTATCGGTGGCATTAGTCACAATGAAGAGCTAATACCTCTAGTCCTCGATGTATCAATATCAGGGGAGATTCTTTACACGTCAGCAAAGACACAAATCACCCATGATGCCTCGGTGCAGCGTGACCACTCAGACATGATTGTACATGTGACGATGCAGATCACATTTTGGATGAGGCCCATCCAAAGACTTACCGACAATCACACACTTCAAGTGCACTTACATTGCCCTCAGGATGGGAGGATCAGAATGACGTGGGTCTTAAAATCTGAACATTGATCATGTTTGTGAAGCGGACCAGTGTTTCTACCTGTGGATGAGCATTCCTGCTGTACTTTGTAAATTTACTTTAGACTTTTATTTCTTTCACAAGAAGGACAAACTGACCTTTTGTTTGTCGTAACGTAGCAGCGCTCTGTTTACCGTCAGCAGCGGGGATGCTTTTGCTCCCCAGACCAAACAGCGACGTTTTAGCAGTTAGGACGGAGCAGTAATACTGAGATAGTCGAATATCCACACAGTGCAATTGGACACAGGTTAAGCGCAACCAAAGTTTATGAGAACAATGTGCCGTCCCTGGACTGGCATGGCTTAAAGAACTTCAAAGACTTTGAAGAGTTTGTGAATGTTTCTTTTTTCTATCCAAACAGTTGAACAGCACCGAAAGCACAGGACGGATATATAAACAAATTCATTTCTCCGAAAAAACCTTCTATTTATACATTCAGATTCTGCGTCTTTGAAGTGCTCTTTGCATGCCTAACACAATTTTGACGGTGCTATGGATTATCCTTTTTTTTTTAAGTGCGGTAAAGTTAGGTTGTTGTTTTTTTGTTGTTGTTTTTTTCAGTCTTTATGTTGCACTGTGTGTGCAACTCAAAACCTGCCAGATCTTTGTTAATGTCATTAAAATGTGAAAACAAATGACGTATCATGTAGGACAGCCCGAGTGTAGCTTTCGTAGTTTTATGAGAACGTTCATGATGTCTTATCTTTAGTCTTAATTCATGCAAATGACTTATTTTTGTATTTGATCTCAAAAATGAACCCTGTGCGTACTTAGAGACCAAATTGTCAGCCTGTGTGTGCCTTGACGTATCGTGCTGACCACGATCTTAATCAAAACTGCAGGCGAAGTCCAGTTTTCTCTTAACTGACATTTCTGTACAGTGTACATATTGACTTTGTTTGTTTTTTTTGTCTGCTTTTTTGTCTTTTCTACTATTTTTGTTTCCAAAAAAACCTCAATAAAGGTAAATTATATACATTTTAATTTTTGTATTGGCATGCTCATTTTAACTTTGTTAATATTGCATCATTTTATGTAAGCAAATTTACCAAGGCAAGGACATAGGATTCATTTCAACATCTGGGGGACACACATATGAAACAGGAGGTTGGGAGCCAGAAAATTTGGATGGTCAAACACTTAATTTCCTTTTATGCATCAATTTATGGTGTAAATGTCCTTAATTTAGTCAACATAAAAGTCCTATGCTACTTTACTATTTTTTCTTAGAGGAACAGATGCACATGTTCTAAATATTGAGGAGGGAGTGTCCTGTGTCCCGCCAAAAAGCTACACCTACACAGCTTACTCTTATATCTGAGTTACTACTAAATCCTGACATGTAATGTATCAAAATATTCCACTCATGTACAGCATCAAGAAGAGTTTTATTGTCCACAGGAGCCGACACAATAAAGAATACCAAAAGCAATAATGCAAAACAAAACATGATCAAACAGTACTTAGACTACTCATGATTTCAGATGAATCCTCTACATGATGGCTGGAATCACTTCATCATCACTTACACAAAACCTTCTGCTTTTATTTTTTTTGCATTATTCAGTGAAAACGCCCGCAGCAAGTTTGCAAAGATATCTCTCAAAGCGGCAGAAAAAAAACCAAAAGATAAATCAGGTCATCGTGCATTTTAAAAAACAACTTTCTGCGACGCTCACTAATAACAGGAAAGCTGAAGTGAGAATAAACAGAAGTGGAATAGTGGCTGAAGTGTGATCAGTGGTTTAAGACGTTTTCCCGTGGGATCTTTTCATCAAAGCCGAGTGTAATGCAGGAGCAGAGTTAAAGTAATACAGTGTGCATACACCAAATTCACAAACAGATACACTTTAAAACCCCCAAAATACACAGAAAGCTATCCAGTTACTACAGCACAACAGAGTACAAGATCTGCATCAGATTCCTCGTGCTCCTCTTTTTCCCACAAGACGGGGGTTTCGAGAGCCAGAGCGATTAGCTTATTAGCATTTTAGCTGTAAACATTCATTGGCTGTGACCGCCCTCTAACCATCACTGTGCCATTATCATTAGTCATCTTAATGTCTGTCTGGCAGTGAGTCATCCGATGCGAAGAGTCGGGTGGATGATGGTTATCGTGGTGTTACCCAAGGCACTCGAACCAGCAGCCATTTTGTTTCATTGTCAACGCAGGCCAGCTGTTTGTTTGTTTTTTTCCATGTTTTTCGTCATTTAAAATGTTCAGCGCTTGACTGTCACGTCTTCTCCCCGGTGTTTCAGAAACACACAACTGTTAGAGTCAAGCTGCAAGAATCTCATCTCAGTGTCATGAGTCGAGCACGTGTCCAGAGAAAGAGAGAGAAAAAAAAGTTTTTTTGTAAGATTAAAAAATGGGGGATTGTCTGGTGAGGCGGGAACGCATTTCTTCTTTGAGTGTAGAAAATTTTCCATGTGTTGGTTTTCTGCAGAGACGAGAAACAGAGATGAGTTAACGTTGAAGCACTTTTAAGATAAGAAGACATTTCATACATGTGTGTGTGTGTGTCACTCCTCTGAAAGTCTGCGAGACGTGTGTTGAGGTTATAAAACGTGTGTACAAACAAACACTTCTGTTTAGCGGAAAGTGGAAAAATCCCTACAGCTCCTTTAGCTTCTTCCTCTCTTGTTTTAACAAGCAAACATTTCATCTGGAACGTTTTCAGTTCACCCTAATTACAGTGTGCCTTTCCATGCTTCAAGAAACACACACACACACAGAGAAGAAGTCAGTAAGAAACAGTTAGAGGTATGTTTGTGGGTGTCAGCCCGTCACATGACGTTTATGCTGTGAAAGCGTAAATGTGTAAATTGACAGATAAAAGGTCACAAAGTGCAGGGCAACCTCTATTCTGCTTTTTTTCTTGTTCACACAAAAATGACCGCTATCTGTCTGATTTTACAATATTTAAAGTAACAACCATTTTCATGAAGTCAAATCCATCTTTGATACTACTTGTGGTCTGCATTTTTCCACAGTAACCATTCAGTTTATGTTTATGAAGTAATTATTTCTCCATATCATAGTATTTATTGGTGGTGGCGGAGTCCGCCACTCTTGCACTGGATTTAAATTGCCTACCTTAACATGAGAAATTCACAGGAAACAACTGATAAAGGAAAAAAAAAGCTGCTTCAGGATTTTTTGGGAGCTTTTTTATTATTATTATTCATTTAAACTTTTATTTTAAATCGCACATAACTCATTCTGTTTCAGTAAATCCTGCGTGTGAATGTTTGACAGATGCTGATGCATTCTGGACCCGAGTTATGTGGCGTTGTGTTGTCTACGTGTCAAACCAGAAGTCATTCCTCCATGGCTCTCTATCCCTGCAGCTGTCTGAGCGAGGCCAGCACACATACAAAATGCACATATACATGAAGCGGTCAAATGCACACACACACACTAATACACACACTCACACACAACCCTCCCACCTGCGCTCGGCTCACAGTTTGGCTCTCTAAAAATAAAGATGACTATCAGAAGCCACAACTTCTGGATGAGGCTTTTAAAACGCAGATGAGCCGCAGAGGACTTTACATCTGGTCCCAGATCAGTTCGGAGTGAACGCCAGAGATTTAATATGCACAGCAGAGCATCCAACAGCTGGTCAGTCCAAACTGTAAAACACACACACACACACACACACACACACACACACACACACACGCACACACACATTCACACACGGACGCGGCAGAGCCAGAGGTTCCGGCAGAGGAAAGAGCAGTGACAGGCATTTTGATTATAGTATAAACAGAGGGGAGAGTATTGTTTTGTTTCCAACTCAAACAGAACAATTCTCTCATTCTCAAAGACTCGTCCTGAGCCAGACACCCACACATCCTAAAATCATCCTCATCTAAATGTACAAAACTGCGTTCATGTTCGTGAGTGTGTGTGCATGCTATGGGCTCTCAAGGAAAATATTAAAGGCTCTCCTACCGTGAAACTTGTGCTTTTCATGGTGTGTACAGATGCGTTAATGGTCAAACCCATTATCTAGTTATTTTCTTAGTGTGACACCATGTTGGGGGACAAAAATACAGAAACACCTTTAACAGTTAGGTGTAATCTGACACACTGACATGAATAACAGCCTCAAATCACTTCATGTGGAACATCACACATTTTGATATATTGTCAAGTGTTCCAGTTATTTTGTCCACCCCCTTCACAGCGTCCACCATAGAGGAGATTTTTAAGCGTTCGTAAACTTAAAAAGAGGCTGCAGCTGTAATATCTGCAGTCATGCTTGATATTTTGGACGTTCTGTGGGTGTACATGTGTAAATGATAATGTCATATATATATCTCATATAACGCACGTACACACACAGTTTTAAATTACACACACACTTGCACACTCTGCCTTTGATGTCTTTCCAACCTCATCATCTTCCCTAAACTTAGACGTTCAGGTCAGTTTCAGGCCTTGAATTTCCAGCCCTTTCTTTGGCGGCCCCTGCAGAGCTGATGATAACACGCAGAGCAGGCAAAGTGGTAGGTAATAACCACCGCGCTGCGTCCAAGGACACTCTGCTCCACGTGCAGGGGCCTTGGCATCACATCCACAGCTCTAAGTGGAGCCCTCGACGTCTGCTCCAGAGGCCGCTGGAGGTTTGGTAATAACGCAGAGGGGAACACCTGTGGTGTGCACATGGCCAGCGGATGCGTGTGTGTGTGTCTGGACAGTGTAATGTATATATGTTGTGTGTAGCCTGTGTAACAGCACTTGTATTGTTTGTGATTCCTGCACTGTGAGTAGCATGAAAGTGTGTGAGACTCATTCCTGTCTGTGTCAGTGTGTGTGCCTGTTTGAAATGTGTTCACCCTGACCTGTCATCTAGCTGATGAAAAAGTGTGTATTCCTTCCAGCACAACAACATGATTCACCTCTAAAGCTCGTCCCACATCTCCGTCCTCGCTGTCTTTCCATCTAAATGCTTATCTTGTGTTTTGTCATTTTATTTTAAAGGACTTCCTGGCTGCCTTTTTTTCCAGAAATGAAACTAAAACCAGGAGAGAGGAAAGATAAAATCCCCAAAACAACATCTGCAAGTGTATTCCTGTTTACACACACACACACACACACACACACACATACACACACACGTACACACACACACACACACACTGCACAGGTAGTTAAAGCTCACCACAAACACACACACACACACGCGCACACCACCATTACACATGTACAAGCGCTGACACACACACAGGCCCGTGTGCCTGACCCTAACCCTGGTACACACACCTTCCTAATACCTCACAACTGTTTCCAATCTAAAGGTTCCTGCTTGTCTGGGCCCCGGCGGGGCCTGATTGCACGATACAAGATCCTGAGGAGAGAGGGCAAGGCTGCAGGGGGAGAGAGGGAGAGAGATGTGCCTCCACTTATTTCTCCTCACTCTCCCTTTCTCTCTCTCTCTCTCTCTCTCTCTCTCGCTCCTTTCATGCTGTACCTGTGCAGGAATCTGGTGTCTGTTAAAATGGCTGAGAAAAAACAGACCCCGTGTGAAGTCGATCCTACAGATTCTGGAGGAAAACATTTGTCTTAAATACATCAGAGGTCTGTCAGACACCGGGGAGTTTAGATCACGGTGATGATAGAGTGCTGTTGGTTCAGTTTAGTCAGAAAAGTGAAACAAGCAAAGAGATTAAAATGCTTTCTTTAAATTACAGCTCAAACTTTGATCATGTTTTACCTCACTTATTGTATTATGCTATTTTTAATGTTGTTTATTGTGGCCATGGCTTTAGGAGAGGTTTGATCATATACTGGAGTGTTTAAACAGGATTTATAAATATTTCTTTATTTCTTTTTTTGACACTTTGTCTCATTTTAAAATGATTATTTGCATTTCATCTCATTTGCTGATAAATTCTATAATTTCATTTGAAGCATTTTGCTTGAAATCTCACATGAAAGATTCTGTACAAGTTATAATTTACATGTAACTTACATATGTTTAGGTCTTTTTTTTGTTTGTTTGTTTTTGTTCTTTTTTGTAATTGCTCTTATTTTTAAGTGAACTGGATTTGACAGGAAATATCTATTGATATTGATATGTTTTTATGCAAGAGTTGCACCCTGCTTGGCAGAATTATTTGCACACAGAGTAAACACGTGATTTGATTTGATTTGATTTGATTTGATGGCTTACTTTGTTATCTGAGCTACGTGATTTTTAATAACTGAGTCAGTTTTATGCAACAACAGCAAAATACTAGCCAATAATAAACAGTATATTACACTTTACAAAATCAGTTAAAAAAAGAATGAAATAAGTTTAGCAGTTTTGTTGATCCACGTTATAACACAATTGGATCCATAATTTCTATGATAATATAACTGACATTATCTTTTTCCAAAATCTTTTTATATACCTTAGAACATTTTTGTACATTTGCATTAAAAAATTTAAAAAATACCTAAAGTTCATAGTGTATAATATAAACATCTGAATTTAAAGTTAAACAAACTAATTAGTTGTAAATTTCAAAACTAGTAATTACTGTGTGTAAACAGAGGCCTACTCATCAAATTTAACAATTTACAATTCAACTGAGATTTTACTATTAATTTATAAATATGTACAATTATAAATGTGCTTTATAGAACATCTTTACTTTCTGTTCTTTAGTAAGAATAAATCTGTGATTGAGCCTTTTTAAAACTTGCTGCATGTCTCACAATGATTTATAAAATAAAAGTTTAGTTTTTCTTTCATTTAAATAAGATACTTTAAGAGGTCTTAACCAGCACAGATTATTGTTTGTATACCTGTGTGTGTATTTTGTTTGTGAAGGGCATCTGCGGTGTTTATTTGTTGAGTTAGAGGCCACAAATTAAATAGAAACACTCTTCATGGAAAGAAGGACACATGAAACATGTAGCCTGTGTCTGTGTCCATGATGACATGGTGAATACAGAAGTGTGTTGCACGTGCATGTTCATGTTTATATGCTGTCTGTGCAGGTGTGTGTGTGTGTGTGTGCGTGTGTTTGTATATTTAGTCCATACCTGAGGGGCTGCAGTGGAGCGTCTTGTTGCACTGGACTAAACTGTAGGACAGACAGGGGAGAGCATGTGGAGGTGGAAACAATGGAGGGAAACTGTGAGAGGTTTTAGTTGCAAAGATCCAACTCTGGATGTTAACGCAAGTGAAAAGAACCTTTCTGGATAGATAGATGGAGCAGGAATGTATGCAAAGGTCTGAGATGAAAAGGTTAAGATCAGAGCGAGAGGGGAAGAATTCAGAGATTCAGAGGTCAGGAAGCGGGTGCAAACACAGACACAGGTGGTGGGGTGGAGATATGGACACGAGAGGGTTTAGGAGAGAGGTTCGATGGGATCCTAGTGGCTGGTGGACATGGCCCAGGCCCCCTCCATCCTCCAGACGGAGAAGGCGTAGCTCAGTCTTTCGTGGGCCAGGTAGTTGCAGCTGGCCAGCTTGGCGTCCATCTCGTCGCTCTGCAGCACCTGGTAGAGGAAGTCGATGTAGCGTGAGGCCAGCTTCAGGATCTGGATCTTGCTCAGCTTGTCTGAAGGTAACGTGGGGATGATTTTGCGTAGAGATGCGAAGGCATCATTCAGAGACTGAGTGCGTTGACGCTCCCGCACGTTGGCGATGACGCGCTGAGAGTGGAGGTCCTCAAAGGGTTGGTCCAGCCTGGGGCCCAGCGACGTTGGGGCCAACGATACGACCGTCGAAGGGCTTTTCTTTACCTTCTTCGGCCCGGACGGCAGCAGGCTGTTTGGGCTGCCGGTGCTGCTCTCCTCCGCCTGACCGAGGCTGTCCTTCTTGGGGTAAGGGGAACGTTTTCGATTTCCTGCTTGGAGGGTCTTCTTTGATCCTCTCTCCAGCTCCTCTTCGCTGGCCCCCAGACCTCCTTCGGGGGAGTTGGTGCAGGACACCTCTTCTCTCATTGTACTGTCCACCAACAACCTTTCACTGCAAAGACAAGTCGCTGTGATGCTCTTTCTCAAGCGACAACAAACCTGAACTTGACCAGCTTGTGTAACAAAAACTCTTCTCTCTCGTCAAAGACAGTCACGGCTTCTGAAGCTCCATCGGATTGGACGTCGCTCTGGCTGTCCTGTTTCCTGGGTTACCCTGTTAAATTTCTCACTTTCACATTCCCCTCTCAACCTGGCAGGCAGAACAACAACAAACCATCTGACAGGCAGGTCCACCTCCGCCTCTTTTATACCCAAACGCTAACCCGGGGCCTGCGGGCAGTTCTCTTTGGCTGAGCGGACTTCCAGAGGGCGTGGTCCGGCCTGAGCAAGGCAGAGAAGCAGGAAGTGTGCGTTAGCTGGGCGGGAGAAAGAGGAAGGGGGTAAGTGGAGCGCTCAGCCAATAAGAAGTGCTGTGTCTAATGTTGCAGGGATGTCTGAGGCTTTATGGGTTCCAGATTTGGGGCTGGAGAGTCAGTCCACATGCACCCTTGTGTCTGCATTCTCCTTCATCAACTCATTATTAGGACAGAAATAAATCTAAACCTTTTATTTCTGACAGTCATCAGTGTAAATATTCAATACTTTAATATATTTTTTATGAACACACATTCTCAAAATACATTTTTCCTGCAATATAAAAGCCATCAATCATGCGTATTGATGTAGTGCTAAAAGTTTTTTTATTTTTTCCTTTAACATGAGAACAAATGTGAGCTCACACTGACATTTGTCTGCCGTGGTTTTTTATCACGCTGATAACAGAACACTATAAAAGCAAATCCGTTAAACCACGGCTCACAGTGTGGACTGAGACGATGAAAATACAGCAGATTAAACAACTGAAGCTGGATTTATAAGTCAAACACAAACGCTTTATAATGTTTAAAAATGGCACAAATTACATATTTTGCCATGACAGGCCGTAAAGTCCTGCAAACCAAACAAAAAAAAGGACTTTTCATGAATCTTATTGGCCGCAGCAGCTTTAAGTAGATCTGAGAGAAAATGTGAGGTTGTGCAAGCACACATCCTGTGAAGAATTTCACAAGATGAACTTTTTCTTGACATATTACTGCATCTGTAAACACTGATGTACACTGAACTGCTGAAAAACCTCTACAGACATCCATTATCTCACACCTAACCTGTGCTTGGTTTGGAGCAGTGATGTCAGCTGCTCCTAGTCATCTACGTTAGGTTGGAAACGGAGCACAGACAGGACCCTAAATAACCCCTGACCTCAGTGGCCCAGTGACCTCAGTCTGCAAAGGTGAGAGAGCACCTAATTGTGCCATCCATGGCCTCCGGGCAGAGCCGACACATGTTCCACCTCCGCATCGCGAACCCATCTGGGTCTGCAGCCACTTAAAGACATTCTCAACACGCTGGCAGTCATGACACAGCAGACAGGTCTTCCTGAGAAGAGATGGGGCTCATGTTTATTCAGTGTACCTACAGTTTGAACAAATGACTAAATGTTGTGCAATCTACCTTTGACTCCAGACCAGTTTCCCAACATTGTGTGCATTTATACCTCCATGCGTCATGACTTTGAGTGACTCATGCGTGGATCACTGCAGAGAAATCTTGTGGGGAGATTTCCGCTGCTCTAGGCTGCAGAAATTTGGTACTTTTTGATGACAGCATACTTAATGGTAGCCTCTATATTTCAACACCTTTTTTAATGAGCGTCGTTGCATGTTTGATGTTTCCAAAACTGATTCATATTCAGTCACTGTCCAGAGATGTTACGTAAAGATGTAAAGAACTTGTATTATTTACTAACAAAAGTATCCTGTGTTGTTACTCGACCTCGTCTCATCCTTGACACGCTGCTTGACAGCTTCTAGCCGACAATTTGGGTGTGATTGCCGCTGCATTTGAAGGACCATGTGCATGTAGCGCAGCTCAGAAGATTTTTGATGAACCTCGTGATTGCACTGGTTTACATTTCATTCAGAGAGGGACGCTGAACGGAAAGTAGCTCGATCCCAGTTGGGTTCAATCAACTTGGAAGAGAGAAAAAAAAAAAAAGCCCTCATCTGGCCATCAAAGCGAGGCCATGGACAGAGACAGTGAATTATATGAGGTTGTATTTACATAACAGGCCAAGTCAACTCCAGGATTAACTGGTATTAGAATTGGGGCTTATTGGGAGCTCTGGTGGAGACAGTGGAGGGACAGGAAAGTCATTGTTGCTGAGGCTAATCTCGGGAGCTGCCGCTTACCTTTAGCGAAAGCGTGGCTCCGTGCCACCACCATGGAAAAAATGAGCTAACGAAGCGAGTAGGCCTACAGGAATGTCGTGGCACATAGGAGAACAGAAGGGGAGAGAAAAGAGGGAGAGAATGGGAGAAGAATAAGAAAAGGGGAAAAGAAAAGGAGAAGAAAGGAGAGGCAGAAGGGGGAAAAAAGTGTGCAAACAGAACCAGATGCAGGAGTGTGGAGGCTCGTTTGATCTCTGTCCTCATAGGCTGATTGATGTTGCACATTTCATTTCCTTGTCAGAGTCTTGACATAATGTTTCACTAAACACTCAGGCCCCGCTCTTGTCTTCGTTTTATTTCCACGGGGGTCGTAATTAACCCTTTCTGGAGCTGAAAATAGATCATACACATATCGATATATATCAGAATATATTGGCTTACATACACACAGGAGGTTTGGATATCAAAGAAGACCGATGTATTGTCTGTTTCTGCCTCTACAACATATGGTTTGCTCCTGACTGAAATTCTGCACTGAAGAGCGGCCATGTTCAAACTTTTGAAGTTCTCCAGGAAGAAAAAAAAACCCAGGGGAAACAGTTTCTTTAAGTTCGTAATGCAGTCAATTCAATTACCGTCATACGCCAAAAGGTCGAAGCGCAGCAGTGACGTGCTCAGCTGGTAGGAGCACGGCAGTGTGACCAATCATAAATGATGTGTTTGGAAATCCACGCTGGCTCGACAAAAGGAACTAATCATTAAATTCCTCCTCACCTTCACCCCGGGAGTTTCTTCACCCTCCTGGCTGCCGTTATTGATGTTTGCACACAGCACACTGCACCCTCCTCCACTCCATACCCACCCGTCCATGGCTCCATCCCTCCCGAGGAGCCTATAGTGGCACAAAGGCAGACATCTGGGACCCATTTCCCCCCTGGAGAAGCCCTTCCTGTGGGGTATCCACTTAGAGGGGTTCGAGAGGAGAGGGGTGGGGGGGTTGAAGGGGTGAAGGTGCATGGTATGTGGGGGATGGTGGTGATGGGACTGGGTGGAGTGAGTGTCTCGGGGAGGGGGGGGGGTGCAAACTAATCACAAGGGGACATGAGGTGTGGAGGTGTGATTAAATCTAATGCAAATTGTGTGAAAATGTAGATTTTGAAGCGAAGGTTAAATCATTAAAGTTTCACCTGCCTTTTGTGGCTGATGATCACATGAATTAAAGGAGTAGTTCAACATATTGGGAAATACACATATGCACTTTTTTTGTCAAGAGTAGGATGAGAAGATTGATGTCACTCTCACATCTGTCCATTAAATACAAAGCTGGAGTCAGTAGCTGGTTAGCTTAGCTTAGCATACAGACTGTAAACAGAGGGAAACTGCTAGCCTGGCTCCTTCCTGAGGTACAAAGTTAGTCTGGACATCTAAATCTCACTATAGCCCCTTTCCCACTGGACAAAAAACCCCCCACTAACATCTGGCTTTTGTTCTCGGTGAGAAAGGTTAGAATTGGCATTTATTCCCAGCACAAACAACTCTGCAGTAGTCACAAGCATTTATCAATCCAGCTACGATCTGCTTTGATCAGCAGTGATGGAAACATGACAACCCGGTGGACATGCTAATTTTCGGCCCTTTTCTAGCACAAGCATCAGTAAGTTTTGTGACTCTTTGCCACCTCAGACACAAAGTCCTTCCTTCTCCATCCAAGCAGCGCTAGAACATCAATCCAAATCAATCTGCATTGAGACTGAAAGAGAGACTGAATAAGTAAGAGTTACAAAAAAGAAGTAACCACTGTAACATTTTACTGGCCTCCATGCTGCTTTCTTCAATTTACAATATCTTTTCCTGTGAGTTTGTGCCATCGAACGTGACACACCAGAAGAAATTACATAAGGAGGTGTTTCCATGTTTGTTTAATCCTCACAAAGATTATCAAACTGACAGGCTAGCTGTTTCCATTTGTTTACAGTCTTTGTGCTAAGCTAAGCTAACGGCCTGCTGGCTACAGCTATGCGTTTACCATACAAAAATGAGCGTGGTGTCAATCTTCTCATCTACCTTGCGGCAAGAAACCCAAAAAGTGTCCCAGAAAGAAAATTTCCCAGAAAGTCAAATGGTTAAATAGAGTTTGAGGTTTCAAATGACAAATCCAATTCATAAAGACATCATATAGCTATACAGCAGAGTTTGTAAGAAAAGCACAGAAACATGTTTATGGAGATGATAAGATATTCTAAGAGCCTCTGTACGCCTTGCATTAAAATGCGTCTTGTATCCAGATTATATCTAGATATGACATAACCCGATTACATTTACATCTGCTATTAATAAATGTCTCCAGTGTCCACATTGACATCTGATATCAATCACCCAAAATGCATTTTATTGCACGGTGAAAGGAGCATCAAACATGGATGAGAAGGCCCTGAAACCCAATTTTCTATTCCAGGTTCTCACTATGAATGAACTGAATTTTCTGACAAGGTTGGAGCAGATTTGGTTATTTCACATGAGAGATTTCTGTCTGCGCACTTTTTAGCTGTGCATCTCTCGGCTCATGTTGAAAAAATAATTTATATCTGTGTACAATTCACAGTATTTGAAGCACAATGTGACAGCTTCCAGGCCACTGTCAGTCAAATCTGATCAAAGCACACACCTACACAGTCCTGATGAAGCAGTGTTTAGTGTTAAACTCTTAATAATATGTTTTTTGTTTTTCTGTTAAAATTTCTTTTTAAATTTTACTGCTGCTTATTCACTCATGGACATTTAATGTTATAGAAAAATATGCATGAGTTGTACTTTAGGTTTTTAGGGGCTTTAAAGTGCTCAGAACAAAATTAGTTGTTATCAAATCTACAGTTCAATAACAACTGGCAACCTTCCTCTGCTGATGAAGATCATGTGATGTGCCTGAAAGCTCCAAAACAGCAACTAAATGGACCTTAGGGTGAGACTGTGTTGTCAGATTTTTATGGATACCTTCAACATATGTGTTTTTCAAATATCAAAGTGCAATCGTGCATTAAAAACACGTCCCTCCCGCGCTGCGTGCAAGCCTGTGTTATTCTTGTTTAGCTGTGACTTATCTTCTCGTATTAGACCATAATTTATCATAATATTTAGTGCTCAAGCTTCCTTCAAATGTCCCTGCTTTCATGTGTAATTTAGCCAATATCCTGCTCTGGCTCTGATTACAGTGTTTAAGTTCTGGGGTTCGTCCATGGCACATTACAAACAGTCCCAGTGGAGCTCACAGCTGAGCTGGGGATACGGCATGCTGGGCTGGTGTACGCTGAGCAGCAGGTCGGGCTGGAGAAAGCCTCGTGTGGCTTATTCTGGGACATCCAGGGATGAAGCAGTGCATGATGGTTATGAGCAGACATTCACAGTGTAACCGAGACACATTTCAATACCACTTCCCAACAAGACACACTTCATAAATGGCTTTAAAGCTGGAAAAGCTTCATCAATGAAAGTTTTAATTCATTCATGAGAACAGATGTGGGGTTGCCAGGTTGTGAAAAACATTTCCAGTTGGTAATAATGCAGTTATAAATGTAGGGGGTGTGTGTGTGTGTGTGTGTGTGTGTGTGGGAAAGGTTGCTTGAATGTTACATCACATCATGTCCATATGTGCAGGCAGCAGGTCATAAGATCTCTGTGTGCATGTGATAATGTGCTACAAGGGAAACACAAAGGGAAGGACGGCTGGACAGTCACGTCTATGTGGATAAAAAGGAGTCGATTTTTCCACTTGTATCAAACACGTCACCGTACACAACAAACAGAACAAAAAACCCCGTCCTTATTTCAGCTAATAATGCTGACTCTAATTAGCCAGGCAGACATGATCGAGCACTATATTTAGCAAATCATCACATGAAAGTCATTTTTGCAGCTGAGTCAGCAATCCAATGTTTTAGGTTCACTTTCTTTGTAAACAATAATAAGTTAATGAGTCAGCAGATCAGAGTTGACCACATCGCCGCTCGGGTTGGAAAATCCAGTTTCAGCGTAAACTTCAGAAACAACCTTATCGAGCCACAAAACTGCTGATTCCAGGAGAACATCCTACAAAAACGTGTGCACCTGAACGCAACAGAACAGAGGTTCATCATGAGAGGCCTGATGATGAAAGATATAAAACATGTGTATTCAGACCAATGCAACAAAAGGCCATGAATGAAGAGGAAATCAAAACCACACATTAGATGACATGTAACATGTTTAAAGGAATACTTCACCCCCCAAATGAACATTTGTTTATAAGTCATTCACCTTGTGTTACACTAAATTCGTGAGGAAAATCTAATTTTTCATATGCCATCATGGTAAACGAATTATCCAAAAACCGCAAAAATTCTTGATGAATTGGAGTAAAGGGGGGCCGAGTTAAAAAAAAAAGGCAAAACTATATTAAAATATCTGTTTACAAACACAAGCTCAAAGTTGGATTTATCCAGTCGTATGCTCAGTACTTCCCAAACACAAGCATTTACACAGACACCATAATATTCAAAACACACATTAACAGCGCAGGTGTGCTGCGCAGAGGTGTTTTAAATAGTAAGGTTTTAGCACCGATAAACAACTATAAAACTGCATGGTTAGGCAACAAAACTAGGTGGTTAGTGTTAGAAAAACAACATGGTTTAGTACTTTTCTTGCTAATGTAATGTCATGTCAGAGTTGTATGACATGACATTACATTAGCAATGTCATGTCAGAGTTGTATGCTACACATACTAGTATACAACTCTGACATGACATTGCTAATGTAATGTCATGTCATACAACTCTGACAAGACATTACATTAGCAAGAAAAGTAATGTAATGTCATGTCATGTAATGTCATGTCAGAGTTGTATGACATGACATTACATTAGCAATGTCATGTCATACAACTCTGACATGACATTACATTAGCAATGTCATGTCAGAGTTGTATGCTACACATACTAGCATACTATGCTACATTGTTATTCAAAGAAGCCAACATTGACTTTGGGCCACAGACACTCTTCTCCTAGGTGAAAGTCCTTGTGCTTGTTTGACCAACACATTCTCACTCCGACCTCGTCACATATTGATGTCTGGTCATGGGCTTTCCATGTCCACATATGACGTGCAAGGTGCCCTGGGTGCGTTGGTTGTTGATGTTTTGGGACGCTGTGTCAAGTTCTGCCTGTTTCAGGAAATTGATTATTTACAGTCTCTTTCAAAACAAATGCAGTATATCAGTACAACACCGCAAATTGAGGTTTTTTTTTTCCTTCAACAACTAACACACATGGTTAGGTTTAGACAACAAAAATAGGGTTTGGCTTTGGAATCTTACGGGACGTGAACACCGCATTCCCAGTGTTTGTTCGCCGCATTTGTTCGCTTGTTCGGTGTTTGTTTGCTCTGATGTTAAACTATAATGGCGACTGGCCGTGTATCATGCTGACGTTAAAGGACTGCTTTTATCGTCGGTGTCTGCCGCTGGAAAATCACTGCCCAAGCGTCTGAGTTTGATGACTTCGTAGTGAGACCAGGTTGGTTTGACTCATACCTCCACCCCTCCAACATTGACTTTCTCGCTTTTAAGACTACGTCACCTCACTTCCTCCTCTGCTCCCGTAATAATTACCATGGCCACTAGAGGGCTCCACCTTTCTATAAACGTAATTACGGGTCATAATAAGCTGCTTGTACAGTCGACCTATGCAGCTGTTTTTGCTGCGAGAGCAGCGTGTTTACTCCAATCCATCAAGATTCTTCACAAATTCAACGTAACACAGGCTGAACAATGGATATACAAATGATCATTTTGTGGAGGAAGTATTCCTTTAAGATTCTCTCTCTGTTCAAAACATCCCTTGTTTTGACGAATATCTCAATAATGAAACACCTCTTTGGACTCTCTACAAACTAAGCTCCTTGTTCGAAAACCAAAAAACCCACCCCACAAATCACTCTGACCATAATGTCTCCAGATAAGAAGCCAGTCAGGGAGTCAAACGCCACTGTCTCCAATCTCACACTTCAAATACTGGTTACTGGAAGCAGTGTCAACCTGAGATCACCGGGATTAGGCACTATCACGCATCCACTCCTGTCAACCTCACAGTGAAGCACTGTCTGCAAGGTAGAGAGGAATGCTGCGTTTCTACAACAGAGCTATTGCATTAGAAACATCAACAGGGCCAGCTTCAAAGGGGCGCGCCTTCACATTGAATCAATCCCCACTTCCATTAGATTAGATGAATTCACCAAAGTTACATTGCGCTAACGTTTCTTTATGGTTTCTCAAATCCCTCGCTCTGGTTCTGGTTCCCCCTGTGAAGCCACTTCAAACAGCCTCTGCCATGGCATATCCCTTTGTGCTCTAAAACAGCAAATATGTGTCTCTCTAAAATGTTTCAGATGCGAGCTCGCAGTGGTCCCAGAGGCACAGACAGCATCGCACACAGAAAACAGGGGAGTCAGAGGAGGAAAAGCACAATAGCTGAGTGTAAAGGTAGGGCATGTGTTGTTAACATGCAGGTCTGCAGGGACAGTCTGAATGACTGAGTGATGAGAAAAGACGATAAAGATAATACAGGGACAAAGAGAGGAAAGGAAAAAGCAGATAGTGTGGGAGAAATCCTGCAGCAGTAAATCAGTGTGGTAATAAGGAGGGACGGGAGGGGAGGAGGGCTGCAAAGGTCTGGAAACATATGTTTCAGTTTGTAAATAAAACAGTAAATTGCTATGGATATTGCTTAAATATCTGTGGGCTTTGTACCTCGCTTTGCGGAAGTTCCTCGGAAATCATTCTGGGACTGCCTTCTTAAAATGCCAAAGCGGCTTCTTAATGTCAAAGAGGCCATCTGGTTCTCGACCAATTCAAGATGTTTGCTTTTCATTTAGCGTTTTTCCTCCTGACGCTTCTTTTTTTAGATCAAATGCTTCATTTTTTTGTGAATCATTAATACCAATGTTCACATTTCAGGATGGAGATGTTAGCCAGCACGCATCACAGACACAAAATAAAGCTGTGGATCCTTGTTCACCTTTTGTTACTGGTGGAAAGTAACTAAGTATTTTCACTCAAGTACAGTTTTGAAGTACGTGTACCTCAAAATATTTCCATTTTATGCCACTTTGTACTTCTAACTCGCCTCCAGAGGAAATATTAAACTTTTACTCCACCTCGTTTATACTTTTAAGAACATTTTACATAAAAATATGATGATGCATTGTTAGGGAACTACCCAACGCTATATAGACTAGTTAGAGTAGCTTCATGCCAACCAACATTGAAGTGCTCCGTAAATATCGTAATAATAACCCAGTATTATAATATGCCACTCTGATATGAACCATCCTGCTGCCTGATTCTACTTTTCCCTTTGATACTATTAATACACTCTGTTGTTTGTACGCTTGTGCTTCCAATGAAGTGAAATTACAAGAGCATGACTTTTACTTTTGATGGAGAAGTTTTAAAGTGTGATACTGATACGTTCACTTCAAGATCTCAGTACTTCCTTCGCCTCTGTCTTTGATAAACCAATGACAAACTGCAAACACTAGTAACGCTGACAGGAGTGATGGCAGCGGTGCCCCCAGAGATTTTTCATAGGGTGGCCAAATGGGACCACTGAAAATCTTGGGGTGGCACACCAAAACCAAAAGCCATAACTCTGAGGGATTTGATTGTGTTGTTGAAGTCTACAGGCTGGTTGAAAACTACGTCAATATGAGAGTGAAGGAGTCTCGTACTTACGCACTTCGGTTTCTTATTTTACAGTTAAAGTAACTAATTATCTGACACGCATAGACTGATACTGGTAGTTTCACAACAATCCCATTTTAATGCGTCATGTATCCGCATACACATGTGTTAGGTGATTCAGTGTTCGTCAGAATGGCTGGTTGTGTTTTTCTTTGAAAAGACAAACACACAGCTTTAATTTGACGGAGCACATTGATTGTTAGAAACAAAACATTTGCTGGGAATAAGCCGTCTCAAGTTTAAGTTCAAGTTTTCATCACATACAAAGCACCCGAATAACCAGGCCCCACCCTACCTGTGTGAGCTCCATCATCACACTCTCACCCGCACACTCCGCTCTGCCGATGCCAACCTCCTGTCCCACACCACCCCACCCCACCCCACCCCACCCGGACCAAGCACAAATCCTGGGGGGGGCAGGGCCTTCTCCAGCGCTGCTCCCACTCTCTGGAACTCACTCCCCAAACCCATCTGAGACTCACCCAAAAAATCACCCAAGACTCACCTGTTCAATGCTGCTTACAATCACTCCTCATCCCTTATTTGTTCTCTTGCTTGTCTGGTTTTTTTTTTTGGTTTTCTAATTTTTTTTTTATCCCTGAATTTGCAAAGCGTCTTTGAGTGCCTTGAAAAGCACTTTATGAGTATATTATATTATTATAACTATTATTAGAAACACCACAGAGAGGCCTCCATTTATTTTTGAAAGTCCTGAATTCAAAATTTTATTTGAGTTAAGTCAGAAATATTAGCAATAAAATGTACAGAAAAACCCTAATCAGTGTGGTAATATTATTCATATATATTATTATTTAGGCATCAATATATAAGTACTTTGATTTTACACTTGGTTGGGTAGTTTAATTTTTAACAATGCAGTGCATCTTAAAAAGGGACGATATGTGAAACGTAACAAAATCTGTGGAGAAGAAGTGAAGCAGGACTACATAGAAATACCAAAGTAAAGCACCTTTACATGCATTAAATTGTTCTTACGTAGGGTATTTGGATAAATGTGTTGAGTTTATTTCTGCCACTTGTTGGTAAATACGCAACCCTGAAAAAAGAGGATGAAAATCTGCTGTAATTACTGATTATGACGTGTAAGCGAGAGCACATAAACAGGTCTGAGTGCAGATGGGTGGATGCTCACTGAGATACAATGCGTTTGTGTCCTTTTCTGACATCATCTGCTGCAAAGGTGCGCACATGTGCAGTACAAAGGAATCGTTTCCCCTGTAGGTTGTTTGTTATAGATCTGGATTCAGCTGCTGCCGCTCTGTAGTATGTAATTATACAGGATGTTTAGGATAGTATTGTTATTTGAAAGTATAAACTTTTGTTTCCAGTCTCACCGCACTCTGCCAGACTGCCAGTCAACACTTGAGACAACTTCCTTCCTTGATTTGGGTAGAAAGGAGTCCCATAATTGAATAAAACGAGACCCCTCCCTCTCTTTACATACCACACAAACGCACACATATACACACACACACACACACACACACACACACGTTTTACAGGCTGGTGTATAAACTTAATAGGACGCATTTGGTTCCAAAGCCCCCAGCTTGCTCAGTGGAAAGTGAGCCGGATTGTTTTTCAGTTTCTTAATGTCGAAGTTTATAACGGCCAGATAAAAAATGTTGCCATGGTGATTTAACCACAACATCGCAATTACCTTGATGCAATGAGACTCTGGGGGCTTACAAGCAAACCAGTGTAATGCAATTAAGATATAAGTACCACCAAAAAATGTCCTTAAAACACGGAGCAAGGATGCAGGAAGGCAACAAAGAGTGAAATAATGATAGTGGCCTCTTAAGGATCAAAGTTACTGATAAATAAATATTAAAACACAACGCCAGATTCACTTTACTTTCTCCTCACAGCTGCAGGATTCAAGAGACACATTTCTCCACCAGATATTGTCCAGTACATGAATAACTAAATGACTTATAACGCACCAAACACTGATGGCCGCTGTAATATTTCACTCACACATTTTTCACATCAACTTCAAAGTCCTGCTATCAGACGGCTGCCTTCACAAAATCATACACTCAAAAATTCTCCGCACCCCCACTCCCCCCAAACTTTCCCTTTGAGGGGCAAAATAAAAATGTGGATGGATGGAATAATTGCCTGACTTCAAAGTGCAGCTTATTGACCTGCATTTACTGTTGCGATCGCAATGCTGTGGGGTGTGTTTTTTTTCTTCTTCTTCTTCATAAATGTGGCTTGGGTGGGTGGGAAAAGTGGTTCATTCCACTCATGGCGCAAATCCCACTCTAATGCCCAACACTGACCCTCCTGACCCGAGCTTAGCAGGAAGAAGGATGTGTAACACCTTCAATCTGCCTCTGTGACACTTTCTCGTGT
This sequence comes from Epinephelus moara, assembly GCF_006386435.1. NCBI lineage: Eukaryota > Metazoa > Chordata > Actinopteri > Perciformes > Serranidae > Epinephelus > Epinephelus moara. The sequence goes on from NC_065529.1 coordinate 21,069,965, forward strand.
TACATCAAAGTCCAAACGCTTATGAAGAAAATAATAAATTGTCTTTTTGCCGCTGTAACTCCTTCACAAAGTACAAAGAAATAAAATGCTTTGGAGGAACAGAAACTTTAAAAAACCCCACATTCCTTCTTAGAAAAAGAGGAACAGCTATAAGCTCCTGACATGTCTATTTCCAGATTTCATTGCAAAAACACACGGCTGCACGGCGGATGTCAAAAAACACATTTTTATTAACGTGACTCTCACACACACACTCACACAAACACACGCTCCTACATTCAGTCAAGTGATAAACGTGGATACACGACGCCCTTCTTCATTTCTAACATGGTAATGTACAGAGATAAAGGAAATAATAATCTCAATAAGCAACAATATAAATGTCATGAATGGTTCAGATGAGGATAACATAACATCAAGCGACATGCATGCACATTAGTGGTGAGTTAAAGCCATAACTGAGGCCTAATGTCACACTTACACGTACTTTCCTTTGTCACACTGATAAAAATAATACAAAAAAAAAAAATCACTCTTTACATTAAAAATGCCCCTTCATGGCTCACAAATGTATCAAACCAGAACATGTGGTGCTTATTACATGAAAGCGTTCATGTTGATGCTGCAGGATTTTGGGTGACCTGCCCTCTGCGAGACCCCGACACGCTCTGTTAAAGCCGTGGATGTACATCATATATTCACCATAGGATTGATGCTTTCTGATACGCAGATTTCATTTGACTGTTGCATGTGCAACTTGTTCGACTCTTCATCATTCAATGTACCGGAAAAAAAATTAAATATAATATGAAGACGCAAGTCAGAGCAGCACACGGTCTGTACATGGTGTTTAACTCTTGGAACAATGGCACCCTCTACTGGCTACAGCATGACACTGCAGCTGGTAGTCACCACTGAGGAGTGTGTTGTAACGCGGCGATTCCCTTCACTGAGTCATGGTTTTGAAATAAGCATATTTTGGATTTATTTAGTCATGAGGAAATTGTGCAGATGCATGACTAGGCAGGGCGCTGAGGAAGTGAAAATGTAAAATCTATCAAGGATCATAAAAAACAGGAACTGGGGTTTTTTTCTGTAAAGTGGCCAAGTTAGCAACAAACCCTGCACACATAAAAAAGGAGGAGGAGGAGGCAAAGGAGTAACCAGGATCAGGGTGCTCATCCGCCACACAAAGTATTTCATCCTCTCCTCTGATTCCTCCTTAAATGTCCTCCATCACATGGACTCTCAGGCTGGGAAGCCAGCACAGCGAGTGTGTCTCCAAAGTCTGTGTGGTCAGAGCGAGATGTTTAAGTACCCTTAGAAGTCACTGAGGATGCTGATGTCGGCGAACTCTTTGCGGTAGCGGTGAGCTGACAAGGCGAGCAGGAAGGACCACTTGAGGCTCATGAAGCTCCACACACAGGACAGGTAGAGACTCCGAGGGTTAGTCAGGGCTGTGGGGGCGAGAGACACACACCATGACCATTAACCTGCTGATGTAACAGCTATAACACTTTCCTCAAGATGTTGTAACCTGGCTGCACTCCCATTCAGCCACAAGTGTCAGTGAGGTCGGCCACTGACATTGGGTGATAACCCCAGGACCTATACTTAGATAAACTTTTGAGAATTACACTTATGAAATCTTAATAGATCCAACTCAGGTGTGAAAATGTTCTCCCTGAAAGTGATGAGTAAGATTTATTGAGCGACCTAGTTACTGCAAAGTGAGTAACCTTTGAGAGCAACTCTCAGGTGATCACATGAATTCTCTGATTATGTCAGAGATAAGGATTTATGCTACTATGCCACAATAGCCAGTTTTTTAAAACCGTCATACAATATAATATTCTGCAAATACACGTGTGCTTTAAAAATTTTTAAGTTCAGTTTTTGTGTGACATACTTAATGTCTACAGTAGCATCAACCTGTGAATTTAAAGTAAACCAAACAGGAAACCAAAAAAAGTAAACCAACAGGAGCAGCAAAGAAATTCTGCTGCTGGTGAACAAGGTACAACAAATAAATCATAACAAGGAATGTAGTACCACATCGACAAGTGCAGACAATGAAAATGTACGGAGAGTGAAAAATCAAAGAGAAAATCACTACCAGCTTTGTACTCGTTTGAACGCATCATAAACGTAATGAATACAAAAAGAACAAACACTAGCTCTCGATAGGGCCATTTGTATTTTTTTATTTTTCAGTGTCAGTTACCATAGCTGGCCCCTTTATGACGAGCCAAACAGCGTTGGGAAAAAAAAAAAAAACAGATTTTTTTTTTACGTACAATTGCTTTCGTCAGTGTTTCTACCTGTTTAAATCTCGGGGTCTGTTTGTTTTGGAGAGAAAGAGACTTTTACTGATAATTCAGCTCCCTGTAAAAACCTCCTGAACGTCTGACTCTTAATTTATCAGAGAAAACAGGTGTGCACATATTAGCAGGTGCTGGGCTAGCAAACAACCCAAACAGTGACAGAGAAACACTGATTGGTAACATGAATCTGCCTAAACAGTATATTTTACCAGTTTTAATCACCTAGTTTTTTGTGCTGGAGAAGAAGAGACCTCCATAGATAATTCAGCTCCAAGGAAAAACATCCGGAACAATGAACACTGAGAGAATCCTAACCGGGAGTTTATGCTTGGCACACAGGGAGAAGTTTCATCTGGTTGCAATGTGCAGTCCTCACTGCTGCTAGATGCCACTATATCCAACACACTGCTCCTTTAAGTAACATTTTGGATTCAGGACTAGTAATGGAGTATTTCTTCTACCACCAAGACACCTGGAGCCATATTCACAAAGCTCCTAACTTTCAACCTAAAAACCTAACATTTTGTAGCAAGGAGTACTAGTGTAGTACTTGTGATTTAGGAAAGTGCTCAGAGCAACTCTGAGCAAGAAAGGAACAGAAACTTTGACCTTAGTGAGGAGGTGTGGTTGACCCTGTTGTTAGGTATGATGCATTCTTTTAACAGATGTGATTGGTTGTCCTTTTTTATGGGCCATGGACACCCAGTGGAAATGAAAGTAACTGTGTCACATTATGCGACCGTGGAGGTGCTGTGATTGTTTGTGTGATCACTCTGCTGAGGCGGTTTGAAATGGACCAAAGTCATCACTGCTGCACTGTTGCATTTTGCCAGTTGCCAAATATCTTATAGTTGTGATCACTATATTTCTGACATTACTGCGCTGGGTGGGAGATGTGAGCGCATCTCGGATGAAATCGACCACAAACATTATCCCTGCACGATCTGATCTGTAGCATTTCATTACTCACTGTCTTCCAGCGTTTGAAGAATATTTCTCCGACCTCTTTGTCTTTCTGCCATTTCCCCTTCTTCTAAAGAAACTCTCAAGTCCTTCTCCATACTCCGAACAGTTTTTCACCTTAGGAGCTCTCTTAAGGGATAAGATGCTTTATGAATTATTTTTATCTTTACCAGAATGTAGTCTTAACGTTCTTAAAAAACATGCTTCCTTGAAATTTTGTCAGTAGGATCAACTCTTTGTACTAGGAAGCTTTGTGACTACAGACCCTGAAGCTCTCTTAAATGTAAAGGAATTTAACTTACCTTAAAATAGCTTTTATTCTTACATTACTTTCTTTACTTTAATCTTTCATTTACGTCATGGCCCAAACCATGAAAAGCCAAATAAAATGTTAAAAAGGATGAAGTTGAAACAGCAATTTTTCCATTAACTGTAGTCTTGAGGAATGAAAATGCACTGTACTTTGCATTTTGTGTAAGAGGAATGACGCTTTCTGAACTGGAGAAACTTGCCCCACCAGTCTCCCTCAGGACTGTCAAATGGGCATTCTGAGAATTGTAGAAAATGTGCACATGTAGTAAACATAAGAGTCACGTTCAGGTGGAGCTCTCAGTCATCAGGTTATTCAGGTTCTTTCAGTAATTTTGTATCTGTTTATAGTGGTCAGCTGTGACATAAAAATCCTTTCGTTGTGAGCCACCAAAACATTTCAATTACGTATTCAAACATACACTAACATTTTGTATGATGGGGCACTTAGCTGTGTGTGTTCATTACCACACTACATCAGCACATTTGGTGAGGAACAACTGTGTGAGACAGTCAAGCGATGAAGAAGAACTTACACTCCTTGTTGCTGATGGCAACAGACAGGAAAGTGATGAAGGCCACAACTGCTAAAACAGAGAAGAAGACCCCCATGAAGAAGAAGAACTTGAGGCCCTTCAGCCAGGTCCTCCAGTGGTCCTGCAGGTACATGACGTGAGTGATGAGGGTCCAAAGTGCCAGCACACCTGAGGGACAAACACAACAACACGACAAGTGAGCTTTCAGACGAAATTGCTTTTTAGAAAGGACGCTGAATTAATCTAATAACTACAAATTCATTTTTGACAATATATTTTGTTTCCATGTCATCCCAATATGATGTAAGAACAAACTAACAGTAATGTTTTAGGCTACTTTTTATGTTTTTTGGAGCCATGATGTTAGTGTTGCACGGTGATGCAGGTACAATAATATCAAGGCACTCCTGTGCACTTTGGAGTTTCAGCATGTCGCTCCCGCTGCCTTTCTTTACATACCACCAAGGTTTTTCCTTTGTCCCATCCTGTGAATGGTATTAAAGCCCCCTGTTGTTGTTTGGCTGGAATTGTGCTGTGTTTGTTTCCTATTAACACCGCATTTTATTTTTAGCACGCACACAGAACAAACAGCTAGCGGACCATGAGGAGCGTACTGGATTAGAATCGCTGACTGCACCTTTAAGACTAGTAATAATTTTAAAAAAATGGAAGCCATGAAAATGATAATGTGAATGTTTGTTTCTTCCTTTAAAAAGTAAGAAATTGACTGTCAAAGCCTTGATGTTGTAGTTTCCTTGAATGCACCAACACAGAAAAGATTTTAAAAACACTCTCTGCTGATGATTTACCTGGACATACATTCCAGCTGCAGCATCTAAATCTAAAATCTGATGGTATGCTTCTCAAACACCGAGCGTAATATAAGTGTACGGTGAGCTACAACACAGTCTTTAAAGCAAACACACTCACAGCTGACATTAACTGGGGCTGTGTATTGGCAAAAATAGAATACATATCACGATACAGGGGTTATGGTTGTATATATTGTGATAAATTGCAATACTGTTAGCAAGGTGATATATGGTGATAAAATCACAAAATCTAATTTTATGAAAACTGTCATTGTTAAAAGAACACAGCACCATATGCATGAAAAAGTTAGCTTTTTAAAGCATTCAGAACGGTAACTTCTGTATTAGTATTTATCACAGTCACTGTAACATCCCATATAACAGCAATACTTTTTGTGCCATCTGAGTAAAGGAATTAAAATTTGCCTACATCAGTAAAAAAAATAAAATAAAATGACATTAAAAGTGCTTGCAGGATTCTTTAGGTAAACAAATAAATAAAAAATTGTAAACAATTAAAGTTGATACTGTTTTTGAGAATTGATACTACATCACAAAAGATGCTATTGCAATACTTAATTGTAACATTTTTTTCTTACACCCCTAAAATTAACTCCTCACATGTCACAGACATTGACCAGTGTTTGGACGGTCATGAACTTCTGGTGGTACGAGGGGTGAGAGTGCATTTCAGACACATCGTGACACAGCATGTTGCCAAGTGCTGAGTTAATGAATCACACTTCTTTCTTCATGTTCCCCTTTTCACAGCCGCAGGATTGTGAATCTCTGCCAAATGTAACAGCTAACCTGACTTCTCTACAAACAGTGACAACCCTCGCTGAGTCTGACAGTGTAACAGAGGGAACTGGGCTGTAGCAACCTGACAACAGCTCCAGTGTTTCCAGTGAGGGTTGGTTACATGTATGCAGGTCACTGATCATAGCTATGCGACAATGATACACTTTATGATCTTGAATAAAAATCACAAAAGAGCCAAGGTGAGTCAGTTTGATCTTTGGGAACTTGTATTATGGTTTAACAACACTGGTTACAGCACATCCTGAGAACAGATGAGGGCAGAGGTTACAGATATGGATCTGCAAACCTCAACAGTAACTCAAAGGTCATAACCATGGAAACAACTCTTCACATAACCCATTGCATAACTGCATAAAGCCAACTTTTGGGAGACTGAATGGGCTCTGACATTGCCATTTATAAGTCACAAATCTGAGCCCAGCGTCATGTGCACATTAAGGGTAAAACCAGAACTAAAGACACAAAGCTTCATACTAAAATTTACCCTAGATTAATATAGGGCCGGGCTAAATATCGATATTCTATTAATATTGCAATACAAGATTAGATATCATCCTACATTTTGGATATCGAGATATTGTAGTGTTGTCTTCTCCTGATTAATGGCTGCATTACAGCATTTTCTGAACTTACCAGACTGTTCTTGCTGTTCTGTTATTTGCCTTTACCCACTTAGTCATTACACCCACATTATTAAACTATTATTTATCAAAATCTAACTGTGTGTACATATTTTGTGAGAGCACAAATAGTCAACCCAACATTATCACTGCAATATCGACATTGACGTAAAATATTGTTTAATTTGATGTGCTCCATATCGCCCAGTCCCTTTTACTAACCTGGTGTAGCTACACATTTTGACAAATAAAAACATGTCTCAATTAGACGCCTGGTCTGGACTCAAGTGTCCTAAATCTCTCTTTCTGATGCGCTCTCTGTCCGAGCTAGATCAAATGAATGACTCAGGATTTATATACTATCTAAAGCCTAATTTTTATACAAGTAAGTGGTTCAAATAAACTATTTGATTGCATTCACTGAGCTTTGCTGAGAAACAGTTTTGTGTGAAAGGAATTAAAGGCCTGTCCCAAATAAAGGCTACTAATTCAAGTTTTACAATGAACAAAAATGAACTTGCGGAGACTTGAACTTATAGCTGCCTGAGAGTTTGGGTAAAAACCTCTTAAAAAATGTGCAACACTAGAACATGCATTGAAAAACCATGTTAATTAATATCAGATACAGTCAATTTATACATAGAATGACACATGCAAAACACTGATACTGACACTGATTAAATATTTTCAGGGGCATTTTGTATGTCATTATTTTGTTACATAATTGTATACAGCCTGGTCCATGTTTTAATAATTCTGCATTTCATAATGATTTTAATCTCCAATATTTTCACTAGCTTCTATAATTTTTTCCATGATCACTAAAGTGGTCCAAAAGTTGACCCTTGCACACAATGACAAGCTGAAACCAGTCAGATAAGAATTAAAAATCTGCTGCTGCCCTGATACTAAACAATACATTATAACCTGCCTATATGACACTGTTCATTGTCATGTGTGTCCTTCAAAAACAAGTCTGCCCTGTGATCTCTGTCAAACTGAAGGCTCATTTTACAACCTGCAGGTTTGGTACAGGGCACCTTCTGCCTGAGGGGGGTCACTGGTGTTAGAGACGAATAAAACCACACACACACACTGTGGTTTACTCTCACACACTGAAAGGAAAAGACAGAGTGTCCGACACACACACAGTGTTTACTCTACCTGACAGTCCTCCCATGGCTGCAGTCCACGGCTGTTTGAACGCGATGTTCCACGCCAGGAAAGCAGAAAAGCCCATGAGCATACCAAACGAGGCATAGCCGATACTGATGTATGTTTTATTCACCGCCATCTTCACTGAAGCAGAGGTGGTCGGAGAGCAGGGGCACGAGCTCGACGAAACGAGGACCGTGTGTGTGAGTGTGAATGTGTGTGTGTGAGGCAGCGGCGAGCTGGTAATTTCAAAACAACTGTATCCGGTTAAACCGCAAACGAGCCCGAGAGGACCAAATGTGACGAGTCGCGTGCGCCCTGCTGACTAATGACTGCTGTTATACAAGGCGCGCGGGGCAAGTGTGAAACATGACAAAGCGTTTCTGATCAGTTGTTCTTTTTTTTTGTTGGTCCAGCTGCAAGAAAAAAAACATTGCTTCAGTCTACGTCATCTGATACCAACCAAAGAGACCGTGCTCAGCCTGTAACCATGTACCTCTCACAGTGAGGGTGGACACAGCGCCCCCTGCAGGAGCAGAGGACACATAAGACATGTCAGCTCTTTGGAGAAAATGAAATATCATTTTTTTTTAAACAAATACTTCAATATCAATATTGTGACAATATTGTAGACTATTGGTGCCTTCACAAAATAACTACACACAACAGATTTTCTTATTAATAATCATCACTTATGTGGATATACCGCAAAACTTCAATTAAACGCCGAGTCCCAATTAAACGCCCAGTCTCTTTTAGTGGCCTGGTGTGGCACAGGTTTTGACAAATAAAGGCCTGTCTCAGTTAGACACCAGAGGCTAGAATGCTTAAATGTTTAAAATTGTCAATATGGAGATGCTACACATCGTTAGCTCTGTTGATTTCATTTTACTGAAACCATGAGCACCAGAGAAGACCGTAATTCATTCAGATTTACCAGTATGATAAATAAATAAGCAGTGACTTCCTTCCTCTGAAGCTGTCATAAAGTCAGAATGTGTGTCCATGCCTTGATTACCTGTTAAGTTATTCATATCCCTTTGGTCCATTAGGTCCACCGATCAGAAGAGTTTTTAGTGTGATGAATAGTGATGATTTAGTATTAAAACATGATGTATATCTGCTAATAATTAGTTTTAATCGCTTAGTGTTCACCATTAAATGTTATGTTTAGGACTGGAGCTTTAGGTCGCCGTACACATTATTGTCGGCCCAGTTTACTATGCAACTCAATTTTCTGACTCTCTTTTCAGTTAAGAAGTCATTGGCCTGTTCAAGTAAAAGACTTGAAAATATCGTCAGATGTGTTGTCAAGTGTAAACGTACTGAGAGCAGTAAACTGTGTGAACCGTGAAAGTTGTGGGAGCTGAAAGAGCTGAATAATGAGTTAGTTTTGTTGCGTTGTTCAAAGGTTAAGACCTGAGAGGGCTGAGGTGTAAAGAAAGTGTGAGCATTGAAAGGAGAAATTATTATGGTTTTATGCAAGAATTTTTATGTTTGAACATTCAAACTTTATGTTAAAATGCAGTGTGTAGCATTAAGTGACATCAAGGATCCACTCTGTATGTAAATATAAAAAGCTCATTCTAAGGAGACGAAAACACTTGAGTGCTAGTTTCAGGTGATTACACACTAATCAAGAAATAGTTATGAATATAATATTCCATGTATGTCAGTATATCCCCCTAAATCCTACACACTGGACCTTTAAAGTAATTTCTAATGCAACATTTAACATTCACTGGGCTTTGGTAGTCACTTAAAATGTCCAATTTGTGCCAACATTTGAACCTGTAATGCTTCTGTGATTAAAAATTACACAACCAACATGAGAAAAAACAAGTTAACAAATCGAATTGCAAAAAAAAATCCATCACCAATTTTAGTAATCAACCATGTATGTTGTTTTTTTTTGAGGAATACATGCTAAATATTCTTTTGTTCCAGATTCTCAAATGTGTCCATTTGCTGCTTCTGTCAGTCTTGTATGATCATAAACAGAAAGCATCATACATAATCACTGCAAGCTCGGGCTCTGGGAAATTGAGGTAGATGTGTTTCACTATTGTCTGAAATTTTGTCGACAAAATGACAACAACAATTGAGTAAAGGATCAGCAGCTTAATGAATAATACAAAAGTATTTACAGTAGATGCAGCCCTACAACATGGCACCTTTGGAAAGTAGTAAGATGAGTAAACATGGTAAAGAAAACGCAGCCTCAGTTTCACACTGCAAACAGGATCTGGCTGTCGCAACAGTCATTTCAAAGTAAAAGGAAATTAAAAAATATCTGAAAATGTATTCATGGCTAAATGAAAACATACGCAAAAGAGAGATCACACAAACAAAACACAAACGTCCTCATGACTAAATCAAACTAATGAGACAAATATAAAAGAAACGATTACATTCAACCCACCACCTGAAGAGAACAAAAAAATAGTCTATGACAGCAGTGTGATGATGCTCAAGCTGCGACATCAGTTTATAACAGACTTGGCAAGTAGTAACGGAAGAAGAATTCATCCAACTTCTTCTTCATGACCTTGATGATGGCTTTGTCTCGGTAGATGCGTTGAATCAACATGGTTTCTCTGGAGAACACCAACAGATCGCACCACTCCATGCCCGTCACCATCATCTCTCCTTGGATGTGCCAATAGTAGGAGTGGGACCTCTTCAGTTGCATGACGCCATCCTGGCAGAACAGGAACTTGCACTCGACGAAGCTTCGCAACGCAATGCATTTGACATGCATAAGCCCGTAACTGTGTGTTTCACTGGGGTCATACACCAACCCATCAGGCAGCGCCCCCAGCCACGGAGCTTCTGGATGGACAACCAAACCGCAGGGGGACCAGTTGACACATAAATGCTGACAGTATTCCCGAAATGCATCGGCCTTCATTTCCTCCTCTATCTGTTCCGTCTTGCACCTTCGGGTTCCTTTCTGTATCTTGTATATCAGGTACTCCGCATTGCTCTGACCAGGTTTAAGTTTGCAAATCTCCCTGAAACGGCTGGTCAAGCGCAGTTTCCGCAGATCCTGTACTACCTCCATGCGTCCACGTGTGGACTGCTCAAGACTGTGTGCTGCTTCCCAGGTGATCTGCATGACGTCCACATGTTCCTGTTCCTTGACACTGAGGGTAGGAAAAGAAGATATTGGTCCCAGTGCATGATGGCGGAGGGGAAGCGGCGGTCGAGATGGAGCATTGTCATAAATGATGTGATCCCGAGCTGACGGCACAGGGTGCTGGTAGGACAGGGGGCACCCTTTGGGGACTTTACCAAAAGCACAATCCACATATTCCACATTCTCTGTGAGGCCCATTTTGGTTATCAGAGGCTTCTTGTCCTCTGGATAGTCCTTGAAGGCTTCAGTTAGTCTTGCCAAAAAGGACTTGCACTCACTTGGGCTAGGAATGAAAGACTGGTAGGGTACCCTCCTGTACGAAACAGGTTGATATCATTAGAAAAAAAATACACACAAATATTATGACACATTTAAAAATTGCAGACAGAGTTCACTGTACTTACCTAGGTAATTCTAGCATGGTTTTCTGCAGGGGCGACACTGGCGTCTTCCGTTATGCAGCGAGAAGAGAAAAAAATCATTACTTCATGCTTTAGATGATAAAAACAAACCAGGATTGCAATTCAACAATAGAACCACCACAGGGAGTCATTTTTACCCCCCCCCCCCCTCTTCTGTAACAGCATCAGCCATGACAAAGCTGTCATTTCTTGAAGCAGATAAGCTGTTAATTTTTGTCCTTTATGAGAGAGACTTGATAAAATAGCTATTTTCAATTAGTTTCATGTGGTTTGTAATTTTAAAATTATTTTAGGCTACTTCATTACAGACCAAAAATGGCCAAAAAAAATATCTAAAAAAAAAAAAAAAAAAGGTCAAATAGGGTACATTTAAAATTCTTTAACAGACCTATAACAAACACAACCACATAATTCATGCATTTAAATTAAAAAATTGTAGAAGAAAAACAGACTAAAATCTAAATATGACATAGGCTAAAAAATGTTTTAAATAATACTGTGAATGAAAAATAAAACAGAGTTTGCCGTTGATTGATTTTACAGTAGCTTTATTTCATTACAGATTGAAAATCAATCAAGTACATTTTTAACACTAAAAATTAAAACCCTCGGCACGCACTGCAGCGCAAGCAGACAGATACGCAACTCAGAGCAGCATGTGTCACTGACACCAGACTCAGAGTGCAGCAGACCCGTGGAAAATGTCACCATCAGCATATTATTTTACATCAATAAAATCTATTTTATCATTATTTTGAGTCACATTGTTGAAAGAATTTAGTCGTCTGTGTTCAAGCAGGATAATAGGTCTCCATTCATTGCACGTCAGGCTTTCTATTTCCTTGTCGGAGATGTTTTTCTTTCTTTTTTTTAATAGCTATTCTCCCTTAACTCACCAGTAAAGAATACCTTTGTCCATTTCAAATAACCCGTGGCAATAAAAATATCCCTGTTCTCTGATTTACTGTGAAACTTTTTTAGGCAATTCATGCAACAATCAGACCAGATGACTTCTTTACTTGGCCTAATGGGGCCGGCCTTTATTTGTCAACCAACCAAAAACAATCAATCAGTCAATTAAAAACACAAACTGGAACTGGAACATGAAATCTTATAGGCTATGCCTAACAGACATTGCTTCTCGTTCTTCGAGTTTACATATGGCTAAAGGGGAAAAAAACAACCGTAAACAGATGGCATGACTAGTGTTGCGTTCAAGGTCCCCAAAAAAACGGGAGAAAAAAAGGCTGAATATTCTAAAAAAACTGATAATTTCACAATCGAATCCCGTGCCATCGAACAAAGCTTCGAATTTTTTGGGTCAGCCCTAAATCCCACATGCAAGGGGCTAGCCATAAGGTTGTTGTTTTCAGTAAGTTGGCCTTGAATAGCTGATGTTGTGTTACTTGTTATGACCTAAGGTGTATTTTAATAAACCTGTCTTTGGTTTAATTTATTCTTTCAAGCTTTATTCCTTCTCATCTTATCTGAGTTCTGTTGTATGTTTGTGCTCCATAGAACTAATTGCAAACTACAACTGTTTAGTAAGTTAAAGATGCGTTGCTGCTAACGACAGCTTGAAGTGGCGATGAGGTCTTAAAGTTTTTTTGGAAGGTCTTAAAAAAAGTCTTAAAAAGGTATTGAAATTAACCTCAGGATTCCTGCATATACCCTGGAGAAGATATCCGGAAAATCACAGATGAGCTCCAACAGACCCACTTGCAACAAGAAAAACTATTTACAGTATCCTACCCACACACACACTACTCACAATCAGCACACACACTGTACACTTTCACGGTGCACTGTCCACACACTGCACGGAAGCACATCATGCATGTTTTTGTAGTTTTGTTTTTTGTGCATTTGCGCTTCACAGTACAATTCCTCCTCCTCTGCTCGGGGATGGTCGGCAAGGGAGACGACACTGCAGCGTGTGCTCGCGCAGACAGACGACTCGCACTGACATGCTCACTGCGCAGCTGTTTGCAGAGCTCCAGAATGAAGTGTCGCCGGGTCGTGTTGGCAACCCCGGGTCGTGTTGGCAACCATGCAGCGCCGGTACAGGACCCAGGCATTCAGTGTGGCAATGTCCAGTACATTATAAAATACTGCGACTGGCCATCTTCTTGTTGCGGCTCGGGCCGAGTATCGCCTCAGCATCTTGTCCAGCATGTCAACTCCCACCTTTGTTCTATTGTAATAATGGACTGTCTCTGGCTTCTTTTCTGCATCATCGCATATCTCCACTGATGAATGCAGGGTGCTGAGGATGCAAACATTCTTTTTGTCTTCCCCCTGATAGAGAGTGAGTGTGGTTCTGTCATTCTGCAGCACTTTTGTGTCGTGCAGTGCAGCTTTCTGGTGCACAGAAGGAGGCAGGGACCGTCTGTCTTTGTTGATGGTGCCCACAAGGCTGGTGTTTTTGGCCAGGAGTTTGTGGGCAAGGGAGAGTGATGTACAACGGGTGGTTACATTTCTCCCCTTCCCTACGAAAGGCTCCATCAGTTTCAGCACCACACTCTCCTCTAGGCTCTGTGTTGCGGGGTGACTTGTATCTTTCCCCAGATAAGGAAAGCCATTTAGCATGTATTTTGTCTCCACATCAGCAGCGAGCCAAAACTTTATGCCAAATTTGTCCGGTTTATTGGGCATATACCGGGAAAATGGGCAGCGCGACTTTGTGGGGAAGAGCTGTTCATCAACAGTGATTTCTGCCCCTGGATTATAACAGGCGATGCTGTTCTGAATCAGTCTGTCCCACACCTCACTGATGAGGGCAAACTTGTCACCTGAGAGTCGGGTGTGCCTGGTGTCTTTGCGGTCAAATTGCAGGTAGCGCATAATCTCCCTGTACCTGTTCCTGGACATGGTGGTGCTGAAGAAGGGGAGACCCCATTCATTTGACCAGAAATCGTCCACGTCTGCATTCATCCCATAATGCACTCCCCTGGCTAACAGGAGTGCAATGAAGGCTTTCAGCTCAGCCAGGCTCAACTCCCAACCGTCTAATCCACACCGACGGGCCTCTGCCACTGTACAGTCGCAGATGTGTTGCAGCATGACACGATCCACCAGACACATGAACGCACTCAAATAGTCATCAATGTTAGAGCGTGCATGTGCAGTTGGACCAGCTGCTTCAGTCAAGGTGCTCTGTGACTGCGCTCTCTCAGTGCGTAATCCCGGCTTTATACGCTTCCACACAGTCCCATCATTTCCAGTTGCATGGCCCTCACACATATCTGGTTGATCCGACACTATAAAAAAATAATATAAAAAATAAAATTAGTTTCGCTAGTGCAGTAATCTTGCTAGAAACTACTGAACGACATTATATATATATATATATATATATATATCTTTATTATATATATAATTGGTAAACGCGTTGTAAGAGTGGGGGCTTGCCTGTCACAACATCAGAGGGCTGCTGTGATTGTGAGGGTGAAGCGGGCGGAGCCTCTACCACCGGAGGCCTGGGCCTTTTTCTGAATGCCGGCTCCGGTTCCTCATCTTCAGATGACTCATCCTCGCCAGGTGAAAAGGACGGATCATCGGTCTCTCCCTCGTCCAGTTCTTCTTCTCTCATTTCCACCGTTGTGTCTCCCCCGTCCGTCTCTCCCTCAATCACCTCTCCCCCATCTGACTCTCCGTCACTTATGTCCTGAAGCATCACCAGAACTTGTTTGACATTCATCCATTTTCTCCAGTTCATAATTAGGCTACACGATCCAAATCCCTCACTTTTCCTCTTTTCTATCTGTCTGTCTTTCTGTCAAAACAGCTAGCATTTCAGTTACAGTTACAGTATACAGCAGTTTCTGTGGGGGGTAAAAATGACTCATCCACGGTTCTAGGTATAAATGATCTTTTTTTTTTCCTTGTCATCCCACACCCCTCATAATTCACTAGATGATTATTAAACCCATGTTAGTAAAAGTCACGAACTGAGAGATGTTATTATGGGTGACAAAGCATTTGAAAATTTTTACCAGTTGTTATATAACAAATTTCTGAACCTAGAAATTATTACATCCATCTTTTTGTGGCAGTCTCATTTGACTGAGTAACAGTTTGGTCGGTTTATGCTAAAAATGTATATATAATTATATAGTCATATTGAGGTAGTTAGTCAAGCTAGATTTTCTGGTTTGATAACTGCTTGTGCAAATTTAAGAAATTAAGTTTGCTTAAAAAGGTAGACTATGATTGATTTTCCTTAACAGGAACACACAGTGTGTAGGGATTTCTCCCATCTAAAGTTGAACTCATATATTGCATTCAAACAGATCACTGTTTCAAACGTGTATTGCAACAACGGTAGCTGCTGTGTACCAAAAAGCTATGATAACATTGATGAAACCATGTCATCTGATACTTGATCGAGTATTCATTCAGGCTCCTACACAGACACACACGACACGAGTTGACAAACCCCCTCCTCACCATGCTGGCTGTGTTTACAATGTAGGACTGTTGGAGCGGGGGTATACAGAAACAAACCAATCACGTCTTGTCTTTTGACAACTTACAAGTGGCTCAAGTTCACACACCTCATCCCTCGCCACTGACAGCGGCGCTGGCCTGTGATTGTATCAGCCTGGCCTGCCTGTTAGGGAAAAAAATGACAGGCAGGCTAGCAGGCCAATCACAGCATCCCTTTTAAAACCTCTCTCCTTCAGCAGCTCTTTCCACCCGGGAAAGGCTACTCTGATGTTGACACTCTGGTCACGTTTTGGATTCCCTTTTGCGCTTTTTCTTTCCGTCTCCCGTGATGCTGCATGTGCATGATCCTGCATTTTGCTCAAAGAGTGGGACTTTGTTATGCTGCAGTAGTGCCAGGGTAGTAGCGAAGCGCCTCTTGCTCCTCTCCTTTGGCTTCTCAGTCACGCAGCGCTGTCCTGGCTCTCAGCGAAAATGCCAAAGGCGGGCCTCGTAGTGCTACATGTCCCTTGCTGGCGGGTGTATTTTCAAGATGGTGAACGTTATGGAACCCCCCAAACGACTTGCCCACACAATGTACAAATAAATATGAAATTCTCCTTTCATGAGAATAAGTCAGGTTATTGGTAGAGGTAATAATACACCAATGATGATATTTATGAATGCAGACCTTGATTTTTTCCAATAAACAACTGAAAACGATGTTTCTCAGCATGTACTCTCACAGCACCCAGGTGAGCTCGGGCTAGGTAGCAACCAGGTGCCAGACTGTAAGCAGCTGCAGGCATCTAACAGAAACGCCTCCCTCCCCGCCCGCAACTATGGAAAACTATTACAAAGTAACACTGTAAATGCGATCCGCAATGATTTCCTTTTTACTTTGTGATGGAAAATTCTGGTATTTAAACATATTTAACCTATAATGTTTTGTATAAGGTTACTTGTTTTGATGAAACTGAACTTCTAACCTAATGATATGTGTTGCTAATTTAACCCCTACTGTGACAGCAGTGAGAGACACCAAGGTCACGAGCCAGGGAGGCTCAGACACCAAGATTATGAGCCAGGGAGGACAACAAGTGTCCTTGTTAGTCTGAAGAGATGCTGTGTTTTCGGAATGTCAAGGCGCCACATATTTTGACTGTTGATGTACATGTGTTATGGGAACTATAAAGATAGCAGGGCGAGAGGACTTGCTAGGCACTCGCTCACTGACTGACTGTTCATGCGGTTGTATGTTTGAGTGTCTCCATTCATGAATGCTTATTAAAACTCAAGAAAGACAGCCGACGTGTGAAGACTTTTTCTTTAAACTGTTCATTAAATATTAGTTTTGCCACCACAACTTTTACCTTTAATTTCAGCTGCCAGCTGGTCTAAGAACACTGGACAAAAATTAATGAAGGGGTCAGGAACAACTACAACAGTTCACGTATACCAATTTCCCACCAAATTAGCTCTGACTCAAGAACTGGTTCTGTTCAGGGCTCTTTGAACCTTGGTACCATCGAGGAAATCAGCTTACATTTCCACCAGTTTTGAGCAGAGCCATTGTAATTGAGGATGCGTCATTAAAACAGGGTGTTGCACAATGCACAATTAAAGTAGTGGTCGTAGTAGCAGTAGCAAAATGGCAGACTGCACTGATTACCTGCACGCTTTTGTTCTATCTAATCTGCTAACAAAGTGCTCCAAAATCAAGGAAGTGGCAGAATTAATTGACTGACTAGTGACCCACATTGATGTAAGGCAATTATCATCTATATATTTACCTTTTATGTTGTTGTTTTTTTTAACTGCATTAGAAAACCTCTCCAGCCTGTCACATTCAGATTTATACCTCAATTGTGTTTGATTAATGCGGTTCTAAGGTATCGAAACAAACTTACCTTTAAGCTATTCGCTGATTTTGTTTCATGTTTGTCATGTTCGGATGTTTGACTTGTGCTTTCTTTATTCCGGGATGGCTGTGGGACAACTGTGACTCCTGCATCTGAGTCCGATGTGGAGCTGAACTCATCTTCATCAGCTGAGACTGTGGCCGAAGAGTCAGGGTTGGACTCAACCACTTTGATATGAAATGAGTCCTCGATGTAGGGCATGCTTGTGTCTACTGCTTCTTCTTCTTCTTCTTTTGGGTCGTTTTTCACACAATCTGGGGTAATAAAGTTATCAGCCTCCCCCGGCCCTTGTTGTTGTTGTCCTGATCCCCAGCTTATGTCATATTCAGTTTGCTCTTCTTTGGGTTTTTTAGGCAACGGTTCGGATATTCCCAAGTCCACCCTAGTGTTCAGCTCAGGGGGAGGATCTGTGACATCTGTGGCTGCCCCAGTGTAGTGGTTTGCATCTGTTGTGGAAAGAGAGACAACATTAGTACTTACAACCTATCCATCTCTTGCTTCAATGTGGGTGTAAGAAGTAGCCACAGAACTGAGCCCTTCAAAGCTGTAATTCTTCTAACACACCAAAAAACAAAGTTGTAGGGCACATGAAAATTGGAGACAATTGAAGAACTCAGATTTGGATGCACCCATACACTTTGGATGTTTTTTGTTTATTTTCTCTGTGCTTTTGTTTTTCTTACTGACGTTTTGTTGGTTTATATTCCCCGGGATATTTTTACAGTTAGATTGAAGGAAGGGCAAATGACTTGAGAAAAAGTGGGCTTGTTAAGCACTTATAAAGTGTTGACCCAAGATCACAGCACAAATCAAATGTAAAGCTCACTTACAAACCACAATAAAAGTTTAAACATTAACATCTGACAGCATCGTGTTGGATGGACTGCTGTGGGTGCATAACTTATACAAACAACATCCCTCTCTCAGCTAGCGTGCAAAAACGTAACGTTACTTCAGACAAAGCTACACCATGACCATAGCAACATCAGCTAAGTTAGCCTCCTCGCGTTACATTGTTTACTGCGACGTTTCACTATGGAGTTGCGCTAACGTTAGCCAAGTTAGCTCATTTTCAGGCTGATGCATATTAACTTCAGATTCATTATTCCAACTATTCAAGTTAAGTTGTAGTAACTAGCGTTAGTAAGTTGTCAGATCTGTAAAGTAACCAAAGCAGACAAACCTATCTTCGGTATCTTTATCTCGGGGCTGAGCACCATGTGCAGTACATTCCTCAGATGTTTGTTTTCCTCGTAGTACGCCTCCACAATAGTTTCAAATTCTCCAAATATCTCCACAGCCACGGCGGTAAACCGTTCAGTTAAAAAGCCCCGAAACTTCTGTAGTTTAATGTCCGACATCTTGAACAATAATGTTTGATTTAAAAAAAAATGTTTTGAGTTTAACTTCTCCTCGACGACTGCCAACGCGCGCGAATCCTTTAAGAGCGGAAATCAACCGGAACTTGAATATAAGGACTTCCGTTTTGAAAATTCTTCTTCTTTTGTTTGTAATTTATTTTGGCACATGAGCGCCCCCATGTGCATTTGTACCGAATATGATAAAGCATCAACTAGACATCAATCAATACAGGGCTTTATAACCATTCCACGACCTGCTGGGGTCCTCCATGGCATTTAACATTATTAATTATATACTTAAATTATATAATTTTATATATTATGCTATAGTAACGTTATACAGGCAATGTAATAGAAATTGATCACACAGGGAATAAAAGCTTCAGTAACACAACAGATTGTGGAGGATACATTTGTTACATTACTCTGAATTAACAGCAACCAAAGCATCTCAAACAATGGCACATTAAGAACATTACATTATTCGAATCGCCTCACAGCTTGAAACCTTTACTGCTGAGGCCAATTTGAACAACACCACTGCACCTGTCACGTGATAATGAGAGCTCGAGCGCATCTAAGGGCTTTATGGCTTTATCCAGATGTTTGATGGAGCAACAGCTAGATGTCTTGTGCTTTCTGAGATATACTATCCAAAACCAAAGTAGAGATGAGGGTGATAGAAGATGTGCTGCATTTAAATAGCTACAGGTAAACCTGCTTTATATATTCTGTTTGCTAACATTGAAGTTTGAGTTTCTTTGACCCAGTTTAGCCAAGTGTTATTACAAGGAGCGACACAAAGTATGCTAGCTCACATAACACACCGTTTAAATTATATTTGTTCATTAAGTAGGTGACATAGGTCCAACACCAATTTAGCTAACTACGTTTTAAAGCTAAACATAGTTATAGTTATCTATACTTTGGGACGCTACTATAGTGTTACGGAATGAGGAAGGAATTATTGCAAAATATTTTATTTTCAATACATTTATTAAAAAGTCATTAAAATATTAATAGAAGCAGTCAGTCCAGTGAGAATAAGCAGTGTTCTTTTGGTGCTGACGTATGAAGCTGGTTGCCATGGAGTCCGACCAAAACTGTATATATTCAAGAAACTTCTGAAATTCATCATTTCACTCTGAGACATTGGAGGAGAAACTTTCACTCGACGATTTCTAAAAACAAAAACTGAGCAAGTAATCACCTGAAAAGAATTGACTGGTTCATCATGGAGACTGTAAGAATATAACAGTTTTATTAAAATATATTTTTCAAGTTATTTTACTGGACGCCTCAACTGAATTTCAGCCGTTAGAAACTTGGAGAGCCCCAGAATCTGACTTTCATGGCTTGATTTCAGTCAAGGCATCGAAAATTTGACAGTCCAACAGACTTTCATGGCTGAAATTCAGTTTAGGTGTTGAATAAAGTACTTTTTCAAGTCATTTTACTCGACGACTCAGTAGGTTTTCAGCCGTTTAAGATAAACTTTATTGTCCCGCAAGGGAAATTCATCTTGGGCAGTATAGTGCAAACAGCTGCAATATTCACATACATACATACATACATACATACATACAGTCAACACAGACAAGTTGCCAACATAGTACACTGAGTATGTTACAGTTACTGACTACTGGTGCAAGAGTAGTGCAACCATTTGCCTTGTATGTAAGGTTACAATCAAAGGGAACTACAGGTATTGCACTGGCCTATCTCAAAGTGCAAGTGAGTGCAGATAAAAACAAATAAATACAGAGGTCAAATAAAAACACCAGTAAAAACAGTTACAATTATATTAAATCAGTTGCAGGACCATAGTGCAAATAAAAACAATACTAGATAAGAACAACAATAACCAGACCATTTAGGCATAAAATAGTCCTGCGCACATACGGCTCAACCAGGGCATCGCAGGGCCAGCAGGTGAGCAGGCAACCACCTATTAGCATAATTGAGGAGAATTCAGTAATAAGCAATGGTAACAGTGATTAACGGTGAATTGATGGTGAATTTGACGGGCAGGGGATCAGAGGTTTAGGGGTGCTGAGCACCCAAAGAGCTGCCCAGCCAGGCAAGATAAATTTCACTGTTTTGTACATTTTAACACAATTTCATTCCCACATTTGTGAAAGAAAAGCACAACACTTTTTTGGCAAAGTCTGTGACTAAACCTGATAAAGGTTATTTAAATGCTGAGCCACAGCAAAAGAGGAATGGATTGGAATCATAAAAAGAAACATATTGTAACCCTAATTTCTGGGGGAAGACAACTCATTTTGATACAGCAGCTCCTCAACATACACACACAGTATGTATGTTTCTGGAGTAAACCAGACCCATAGGCAGGCATCAGGCAGGAGATACAAAATCCCACTGGCCAGAAAAACAATTTACAAAAAATCATTCATTCCAACTGCAATAACAGCCCTCAACAGCAGAGGAATTACAGTGCTTTGATCATGACTTGCTGCTGGTCCTTTTCTTTTCTTTTAAGTGTCAATGTTTTGTACATGTACCTTTTTTGCGTGTTTTTTTAGATCGTGTAAATGTCTTGGATGTGTTTTAAATGTCTTCTGTGTGTGTGTTAACCTAGTGTTGAGCCCTGTCGAAGACAAATTTCTGTTGCCTTTTGGTTCCAGACAATAAAGTGTTCTATTCTATTCTATTCTATTGTATAGACATATATACATAGACGCCGCATCGACTGCCTGAGCGCGTCCTCGCCGGCCGCCATCTTGGATGGGTCTCGCTTCGCCTCCACAGTGCATTCACTTCTATTGAGGAAGGAGCTGTATGCACAAGTAAAATAGAATAACTCACTGAATTTTCAACTGATTTTCACGCGGTTTGGTTTGTTACAAACGGCACAC
>NC_065529.1:21092781-21105352 GCF_006386435.1 Epinephelus moara
AAAGCATGAGATCCCGCATTTTTAATGTACGAAAGCATCCTGTATCATAACTACATGTGTGCCGTTTGTAACAAACCAAACCGCGTGAAAATCAGTTGAAAATTCAGTGAGTTATTCTATTTTACTTGTGCATACAGCTCCTTCCTCAATAGAAGTGAATGCACTGTGGAGGGGAAGCGAGACCCATCCAAGATGGCGGCCGGCGAGGACGTCGGCTCTGATAGGCAGCGGCAGTCAATGCGGCGTCTACGTATATATGTCTATGACCAGACCCCTAAAGTGAGTTCCAAAAATACCAAAAATGGACCTTGGACTTATTTTTTGGACTTTCATTTGAAATGCAATGCACAACATGTAACATTAACACATCAACAGTAATTGTCTTTTTCAATGTTTGTCTCTGCCTTTTTCCTTCTTGTCTGTATAATACAAATACATAAATAAAAATACACTTCAAAAAAAGAAAAGTGCTTGAAATCTACAAAATAATAATAATAATAAATAATAATAATAATAAAATAATAAAAGAGAGGCAACCCTGCCTATGGTACAATGTATGCAATGTATGTAATCATCTTTGTATGGATACTCTGCAGATTATTCCTTCTACTTTAATCTATGTCGCCTCACCTTGAGAGTGGCAAATCTTTCGATTACTTTTTGGTGTTTGACTCTCAAGCATCTCTTTCTCAACTGACATCACAGCCAGGTGCTGGAGTCTGCTTTGACTCATGGTCCTCCTCAGCCAGGTATGGAGCCGACGCAAGGCACTAAAAGACCTCTCACAGCTACAGCTGCTAACTGGTATTGTTAAGGCAACCTGAATAACAGCTTTCAGTGAAGGGAACATCTCATAATCCAGAAGACTGTACATTGTCAGCATATTTTGAATGACACCAGCCTCACTCTTGCGCTTCAGAAAGTTTTTGGCAACCATCACTTCCTCTGACTTAAGTTCAATATGGTAATGCAGTGCCAGTGCTGACAAATGAGGCTCAGACAAGAAGTGGTTTGAGGTTGGACTGCACGCCTGAATTCTGATAAGCAAGTCCTGATTCACACCAAAAAAACGCTTCTCAAGTTCAGAGATCATTCTGTCCAGACAAGGAAACAACAATTTCCTTTTGAGCTCTTCTGACTCAGAAGAACCACAGACTTCACTACCTGCCCCACAAGTTGACTCAACAACAAATCCATCCATTCTCTTTGTCTTCCGCCTCTGTCCAGAAGACAGCTCCAAGACTGCTATCTGGTTTGCCTCACATATAGCCTTTGTTCTTGCGTGAAGATCTGCAGCAGTGGCATCACTGCGTTTCTGCTTCAGAGTGTCAATCACTGCATCTTTGTATGTCTGTGCTTGGGCAATATCTATGGTCTCCTTCTGTAGTGTAAACCTGCTGTTACAGACAGGAGATCCTTGAAAACAATCAGCAAATACACTGAGGAGAATTTATTGAGTTTTGCCTTCAATCCCACGGCCATAGGTGTGTTGATAGTGGAGAGGCACTCAATGATGGCAGGGAAATTGTCAAGCACTGCAGTCACTGAACGAACCTGGCATGCCCAGAGTGTGTTTGACAACTGCACAAGTTCACTTCGCTCCAATCGTAATTTCTTTTGAGTGTCCACGAACTTATGATGGTTCACAAGTGAAACACTGAAGAAGGAATGGACACTTTCAAGCATGTTGAAGAGCTCTGTGGCTTCAGAAACAGCTCTGCATGTGTGACATAGGACGAGATTCAACTCATGTGCGTAGCAATGCACATATATCGCCTCAGGGTGCTGCTTTTGAAAATGGGCTTGCACACCCCCAACTGCCCCACTCATGACAGCTGCTCCATCATAGGTCTGTGCCACACATTTCAACTGCTCAATTCCCTTCTCTTGCAACTGATTCTCAATAGCAGCAGTTATTGATGCAGCATCAAACTGTGGCATTTCTGTCAGGGCTAGGAATCTCTCTTTAACTGCACCTTCCACAGACATATACCTCACACAGAGTGCCAACTGTTCCGTCTTTCCATCTCTGGCCTCATCAGCCATAATGGCAAACATCTGCAATTCCCTCATCTCACTAACAATAATTGCCGTTACCTCTTGTGAACAACATTCAATCATCTCATTCTGACTGCTACAAGAGAGGTATGTGGTGTTTGATGGGGGTGTGTACCTCTGCAAGAATGGATCAAACTTTCCCAAAAGTGTTATGCACTCTCGGAAATTCCCTTTATTGTCGCTCTCTTCTGTTTCATCATGACCTCGAAATGATATTCCTTGCTTCCCCAAGAAGCAGGTCAATGCCACAATATGTTCCAGGTACTCCCTTCTTTCACTAATGTCAGTGGCACTCGTTGCCTCTATCTGCTCTACAACATTGCCTTGTGACAGACTTGCTTTGTAGCTGTTCCAACAAACTACACTGTCCTTTTGTGACTGAGTGGTTTCATGTTTTTGAAACTTGCTCAATGCCTTTTGCCAGTTACTGACTCCCTTATTCACTAATGCATCATATCTGAGACTTTTGCCAAATACCCGACAAGCGAAGCAGAAAGCAGCATTTTTTTGAGAAGAATATTCTAACCATTTAAAGCTTTTGAACCAGTTTTCTTGAAAGGCTCTTTTGTGTGCCAAATTCTTATCCCCTAAATCAAAAGAAATATCTTGAGATCCTACTGCTTTGGCTTGGTGGCTGGTATGCTGCTCTCTCTGCGTCTCTTCATCTCTTTCCCTGGTCTGCTCTCTCTCATCTCCCAGAGTCGCTCCCTGTTCTTCTCCTCCTTGTATAGTGAAATTAAGCAAATAGTAAAGCATATAGTTAATTAGGAAAATGTAATGAAGATGCCCTGTTTAGAATGAAGTCCACTGATATATGTTAAGTGTACGTGTGCTTCTGGAAAGCATTTAATGTGGGGAGAACACATAACTTCCATGACGTATATGTAAAATTATATTGTGAATGGAATGTTTTTCTTTGTCAGCTTAACAGTTGCTGTTTTGCGTGCCACTATTCTCTGTTTGTTTTCTTACCTGGTTCTTCCTGATCTTGCAATCTCTCCTCTCCTTTCCCTTTTTCATCTCTCCCTCTTTGAACTGACAATCATACACAAATAGATTGTATTCAGCTAGATGAAAAATGCTGCTGCTGTATTTTTGTTGTTAAAATATTACGTTTCAACCGAGTACTGTATGGTTTTGACACTTTTCTAGCTTGTTAAAAAAGGACATACAGTAAAAAAACAATCTCTCAAATTTTAGGGGTGCTGGGATTCAATTTAGTGGTGCTTCAGCACCCCCAAAAATGAGCTAGAAACGCCTATGTCACCGAGTAAAAATTACATCAAAATATACCGGACTATACTCAATAAATGTGTTCTGTTGTTTATGATCACCTGCATGTACATTGATGTCTTTTTTCCACACAAAGTTGTATGACTTGAGCTTCTGCCTGAAGATGCTTTAATGTTTTTGTCTTTTTGTTTTGCCTTACATAGTTTTCAGTTCAGACGGTGGCTGACCCGTGGATCTGTAGTGTGGTCATGCATGAGCACACTACACTGAGGCTCCGTCAGACTCTGTCAGGGCATCCACGTCCCTGACAGAGCCACCAGACCTGGGTATAACTTAATGTTTTAACTTTGTGTTGAAACTTATTGTAAGATTCGGAACTTACAGACACTGGAGAGAAAATCCTTTTATTGGCGATTTTATGAAATAAATCTTTTTAATTGCACCATCAGTTGTTGTTGTCGTTTTTTTTTAACTCTGCTCACCCCTGATTTTATAAGAACCTGTGTAGCCTTGTGTGAAGTCCTAGGGTTACTTTAACAATAGGTGGCGTTGTCAGTGCCTCAATTTTTTTAACATCTTTCATGTTTATTATGTGGCTCTTCAACTCAAGCTATTGATATTTATTGGGCACGTCTCACATGTTTCAGCTCATACACTCGGGGCTTGACCGTCCCTAGACACTTATACAGTGGGTGATAGTCGACAGTGAGTTAATTACAAACTTACTGAAGGCTGCATGATCGTACTTTTCCTTTGCTGTATATTATTCTTATCTACAGGTAACAGTGTCTCTACTAAACTTATAAGTGAACCTATTATGTTAGACCTACTATTGGTTATAGAAAATGAAGTTGACATCATGCTGTGTTAAATGTTTTTGGACGGGGGCGCCATCTTGTGAGGAATGCACTATGTTATTGGTGTCCGCTAAAGTGGTCATGCAACAGTATTTGGACAGAGGTAGTTAACAAAGCACATACCAGTGGCGCCCCTGTAGACATACCCTCACATCGTCTATCGTACTGTTACGGCTATATTCTGTGTTAAATTTAATCTACTAAAATTAATATTTTCCTCAATTTGTATAGATGTTTTTGAAAACTGAATATTTTTAACGAAAGCCCCACTTAAATGTGGAAAGCCAGCTGTAGGCTGAACTCGCTCTTATCTGTTAGATTTTGTTCTCTTGATAGGCAACACCAACATCAACTGATATAGTAATTTTATTTTGTTTGCTTAGAAAAGCTGCAACAAAGAATGCTGAACTTTTGGATTCTGTGTGAGAGAGTGCAGAAAAATAGAGAACCCTCACATATATATGTTTTGTCTTGCTAATGACAGAGCTAAAGGCTTAACATGGAAAGAAGGATTGCCCGCAGACTGACTTGCACTTAGACAGCAATGGCTTTTAATGAAGCAACTCAGTCCTCTGGACCTTTATCAAGCATGAAGCAGTAGTCGAAATGACTTACTTAAATATAGGAAGTAGATCAGAGTTGACCAATCACAGTTTAGCATGTGTCATTACCAGAAAGAGCTTGTGACAATTAGTAAATGAACACACCCCAATGGAGCAGTGAACTAGATGAAGGGCCTATAATGGTCCCACAGTGACACTTGGTGGAGAAAAGTAGATACAACAGTCACAGCATTTCATTTAGCATCAACTCATCATTTAGACCTTTGGGGGAAAGTGTTTGTAATGTATGAATCCAATAAGCGTCACGTTGCTTTAGTAGAAGCTCATGATCACCCCCTCTCTTTGGAAGATGGACCTGTTCTATACCAATGAAACAAAAGGAAGAAATGTCATGATTGAAATCATTAAAATGCACAGCCACAGGGTAATTGCGATCATTTCTGCGGATGGTGCTTTTGTGTTCACTGATTCTCTGTTTCAGTTGTCTAGAAGTTTTACTTACATATGCTAAACCTCATGGACAACTTAACAAGTATATAACATAGGTAGAAGCACATGTAGTAGTGCTTTTAATACTGAACTTCTTGCCTGTATGTGGATTGAGACTGGAAGTTGGCATGTATCAGATGGTCGCTGAGGTTTCTGCCATGTCTAAAAGATTATAGGAGGGGATCTTTAAAAAGAGGTGCCAATTCATGGTCAGATGTTAAAATATGCCAATGTTTTTTAAAAATGGATTTAATGGCAAAAGAATTAGAGGAAAAAGTGGTCACACGTGACTGAAAACTTTTTCTTTTCTATTACTTTTCTGTAATAACTCTGAGCAAGGTTTTTGAATGCCAAATTGTGTGCCCCATCCACACAATCTGGTGAGTACCCTCTTTGTAAAAACCTGTTCATCTCGACTGATTTTTACCATGAAACCATCTGTGGAAGAGCAAACCCTTCTTAACCTGTAGAATTGACTAGGGTAGACTGGGTAAGCTAAAGGCTTGACTGAACTTGTATCTACACTATCAACCAAAATAATAATTATAAAAATAATAAATTGGTTTAATATCAGTGGAAAATGTCTGTGAGCTGGTGAAGCTGCCACCTGAGCTAAAGCCAGCCAAGCTAAAGCTAAACTAAATTTAGGCTGCCAAGACTGCAAACTTCCCCTAGCTGTTATTTATTGAAAAATATACATTTTGTGGGGAATCCATCCATCGACATTTAACTAACTAACTAACTCATCAGATGTTTTTACAAGAAATGTTAGAGTTACGATTAAAACACTATAAGTCAAATGTTACATCTGCCCCCATGTGCAGGGTCAATGTAACAGCTTATGGGCTGTAACAACACACGTAATACCTTCATGTAAATACCAAAGACCCCCAGAAACTCGCAACAATAAAGCTATAGTTTAATTTAATATCCATCTAAAAATGTAATTCCAGTTTGATTAAAACAATAATTAATAATATCAGGTACATTAGTTGGTGTGTTGGCAGGCTTCCTTTCACTGCAAACCAAATCTACCTACAGGTACAAATAAAGTAACCTTACCTTACCTCAGAGCTCCTGCAGAGTTTCATGGTTCTGTCTCGTTTCTGATGGGTACAATTTGAGATGTTGATAAATGCCCCTTGTATAAAATGTGTACAAATTAAATGTCTCAAGTCAGGTTATGAATCGGACTTTCATTACCACTGAGTTTCAGTATTAGGCTACTATTACAAATCAAAAATAATACTTGAGAAATATGTTCATTTTCAGCCAGTATGTCAGTATTTAAAGCTAAGACAACTTGTGATTCATAGACCCTGTGTCACCAGTGAGATGCAAAAGATTTAGCGACTGGACAATGCCACTAAATATGACAAAGACATCACAACTAGACAAATTTAAATTCATTGACATTAAGGCTCAAGACAGTACAAGGAAAATACTGTAGACAAAAAAAAATATTTAAACACTAAAAATGAGTCTTGGTAGAAAATAGTATGAGACATCAGTTTGTCCTTTGGCAGGCGGAGAAGGATCATCACAGACCAAACGCATCATGAGTTTCATGGTTCTGTCTTGTTTCTGATTCATGCAATTTGAGATGGATGGATCAATGGAACATGGATCAAGAGAAGATACACAGAGACTGCTGATGCATAGGGCCCAGAACTTGGTGCTACACCCCCGTGTTACAGTCGGAAGTACTCAAGTAAAGTTCAAGTACCTCAAATTTGTACCTAGGTTTAATTGAGTTAATGTTCTTTGTTACATCCCACCACTGTCAGTAAGTCATCTGCAGGATACATGAAACAATGGCAGTACTGTGCGCTGTTTTCAGACACTTTCATAGGGACATGCTCCGGAGTGACCAGCAGGAGGCGACAGCGGCCTCCCACAAACTGTTCACAACAAGGAAGTCACATCCCGATATATGGTCATGTGTCAGGACCGACAGCATCCGAGCAGACATGGCCACTCTGCAGTATCTAAACGCTTTCATATCTGAGCGGCTGGCAGCGGCGGCTGTGGAGATTTTCGGGGCGGTGGAGAAAACGTTGACTGAGTACCAGGGAGAAATCAACCGGTTCAAACAGGAGACGGATCACCTGAGGACACTGCTGCTCTGGCCGCAAGTCAGATTACACAGATCAGGTGTGTGGATTGAATCACTCAATGATACAGATTCAGTCTTTATTTGGGGTTTTATAAGACGAGGTATTTGTAGAAAACATAGTGAAGCTTTAGTTTTTGAGATTTGGGTTTCAAATGGTGCCTCAATGCAAAATTAGCCTGTTTTCATGAGGATGTCTTATAAATAAATGTAACTATTTCAGATGACATTGCATGTATTGACCTTGAAGACTTACAACAATGTATACATGACAATTTAAAGTAAGTTTATCTCTGGTCTCACCCCTTGATGCACTCTCATGTCACTCAGCATCTCATCAGGTCAGTCCTCCTTGCTGTGATAAGGAGGCTTCCCCCGAGTGCTGCCACAAGGAGGAGTGGGCCCCAGATGTGAGCCTTGAGCACCCCAGTCCTCTGCATATTAAAGAGGAGCATGACCACAGGGCTGGTCAGCGAGGATCGTCCTATAGGCAGCAGTGCGATACCACAGTGTGTCCTCAGAATGTGAAAAGAGAAGGTCACGAGGAGCCGCCCTCACACCTCTACAGAATATTAACTGTTGAACAGACAGCAGATGTCAAGGCTGAGCCCGATGGTGTTGAGCTAATAACATCCCCATCACCCATGGAGGATGAGGCCACCAGGGGAGTAGATTCAGAGTCCCCTGGGCTCCAGCGAGAAACCCTGAAAGGTGAGGTGAACAAAGGCTAGAAAAATTAAAACTGATTATTTTATTATATGCACTCGTGTGTGCTGGAGAAACACTAAAAACGCTCTACATATTGAGACATTTCTACTGGGTTTGTTGGGTTGCATGTCCATTTGACACAAAAACTAAAACTAAACTGCATCACATTAAATGATATTTTCATAAGAAAATATATACGCATGTGATCAGTTGATGATTTTTTTCACTATATTCCATCAACAGTGGACCCCAGGAAGACTAGCTCTGCTTTAGGGCACAGCTAATGGGGATCCTTATAAATAAAAACAAAAACAAAAAAACAGCGAGGTGAAACACCTTCAAATCCAAACTAACAAAAGGTAAAAGGAGTCATATATGTATACAACAAAATTTAATATACACTGATAAGCCACAACATTAAAACCAGACAACATTGATCATTTCATTACAACGCAATGTTCTGCTGGGAATATTCAAGCCGTGACATTCATGTGAATGCCACTTGACACGGACAGGGGTCTCACGGTCATAGAGAACCTGGAAAAGTCATGGAATTTCACAATCACATTTTCCAGGCCTGAAAAAAATCATGGCATTTGGGGAGTGTCTCTGGGACGCCAGAGATCACTGTCTAGCCTCCTGGAGGTGTCTTGGGACCAACTAGACGAAACACCGGTGAAAGGAGGTTCCCACCTGATGACCCCAAAGACATGATAGTTATCACTGCTCACTGGTCTGTATAGCGTAGTTAAGCCTTGCCATAATAGCTTATCATAGGGCTTAGGAGATTATTCACTGAGTGCTGATCCTTTTCTAGAGCACAAACTTCTTGTGTTTATTTGAATGAATGGAATTAGTAAAAATCACTGACATTTTTGGAAAAGTCATCGAATTTTATTTTTAGGGCTGGGTTTAAATAATCAGTTCATCTGATTCAAATCGATCTTCACTGGAATGACCTGATATGGATTCACAAAATCCAAGATTGATCTTTGAATAAACGCTTTTTGCCAGGATGTGTTAAGCTTTAAAAATAAAATTACTATAACTGTTAGGTTACAGCAGAACTGATACTGACTGATATCTGTGTTCTTTATTCTTTCTAAACTTCACTCAGCACAGTGATGTCAGGATTATGATTTATTTTATTGACATTTTAGATTTGTTTCCAGTGATATTGAGTTTATATTGTGACTCTGCCTTTTTAATATTACTGTTGCTGCTCAAACAACATTTTGTTATAAAATATTCAGTTTTAATCTTGTTCTGAATTTATAATTTAAAAAAAACAAAACAATATCTTATTAAATTTACAGTCGTAGTTCTCTGAGAATCTCTTTCACATTCTTGCAAAAATTTGTACTGTAACTAAAATATCCCCAATTGAATGAAATCAAATTGAAGCGGAAACTGAATGGAATGAGGACCTTGTGTTACAGTAATCTTCTGTGGATAACCCTCCATTTAATGTAACACAACAGCAAATTTATTTTCTGTAGCTGATTTTAGTTCTAATATGGCTTGATGTATGACAATGTTTTGTTGACCATCACGTACATGTATTTTTTTCCCCACAGTCCAACTCTTCCTTCATGTGCCCACTGGCTGAAATTTTGCTTAGTTTAATCTGATATGTCTGAAAAACCCTAGGCAAGGAAATGAAAAATTCACTATGGGTCCTTGAAAAGTCATGGAAAAGTTTTGAAAATTTTGGCAATGAAAATGTGTGGGAGCCACATGAATGCCTGGACACAATATTTTCCATCAAAACATTGCATTGTAGTGAGATGATCAATGTTAATCGTGTCATCTGTCAGGGTTTTTCTTAATGTTGTGACTGACTGTTTCTTTTCACACCTTTTGTTCTTGTAGATCATCTTGAGATCGCTCATCACGAGGAGGATTGGTCTGATGAGCAGCAGAACGCTGACCAAGACTGGAGCCTCTGTCAGGATCACAAGGACCCTGATCCCCCTCAGATCAAAGAGGAAAGGTTTACATCATCTTGTCCTCAGGAAGATACTGAACACTATGAACTCCCTCGTCAGTCAGAGAGAAGTATTTACGATGAGCCTCATTCTTCAAGCCCCTGCCACGACCAGACTCTGAGCAACAAAACATTTTACACAGCAGAAGAAAAGAGGCGAGGTGTTGAAGGAGAAGGCTGTGAGCTATATGGACTGACCAAAGTTTGTCAGCCCTTCTACTCTGTGACTCTAGACCATCCTGCAGCTCAGAGCGAATATGCTGAGAATACAGATGGTGTGGTAAATGGAGAATGGATTAAGGCACTTACACCAACAAGAACAAGGCAAGGGAAAAGGCACAACTCCAACTTGTGCAGCAAGGACAGAGACGGCATCGGAGTGGAAGAAAACGTAAATGATCTCACCAGGGAGAGAAGACACACTTGTCCCATCTGTGCCAAACGCTTTAAGGAGTCGGGCCACTTGAAGGATCATGTGAGGATCCACACAGGAGAGAAGCCGTACCAGTGTAAGGAATGTGGCATGAACTTCAGACAGAGTGGAGCTTTGACTCTGCACATGAGAATCCACACGGGGGAGCGGCCATACCAGTGCACCGACTGTGGTCGGCGCTTCAATAGAAAAGGTGACATGGAGACTCACAGGGTGACGCACACAGGGGAAAGACCCCATCTGTGCATGGTGTGTGGGAAAAGCTTCAAAAGGAAGAGCAACTTAAACACACATCTAAAGATCCATGCAGAGGACAGAATGGATTATGCACAGCCATTGTGACTGTTGAAATACTGTATGTATCATCCAGATAGTTACGCTCTGGAAAACAAGGATTATCAGACATAATATTAGGATGTTTACTCAGTTCATAATACTTTTCTCCAGGAGACATCATGAAGAAACATTTATCTGAAATGATGATTTTATGATCTCTGATGATGTTTAAATTCACTTCCACAAACTTTGCCAGTTAAATACATTTGAGACAATGTAAACATTAGTTTTGTTCTTTTGTTTTCTAATGCTAATTATGAAAGCTTGGTTCTTCTCATTAAATTGTGTTTTGGGTGTATTGACTTTTCTTTTTTGATTTATTTCATATGAGGCTGATGACTAGTGTCATTTTATTGTCAGCATATATGCAGGACAACCACAGCTCCACCGGCATTAATCTAGGCAAGGTGCTGGAAACATCACTGAGTCCAAACTGTTAGAGAAGATTTCCGCACACGTACATCTCCACCTAAGATGATAGATTTTAGCACTGCAATGACCAGCTGCAACACTGAGCATTGGTGTTCACAATAGTGCACACAGGTACTGGCAAATACTACACAAAATAAGTATATCTTAGCTGTATATTTGTGGTGCACCTCCCAGGCGACAGTATCCTCCTGAGACCTGGGTCCTCATATGATGACATCACATTTTAGGGTTTACTGCACCTTATACTTCATTCTGCTTAACTTAGACCTCATTCACCTCTTTTTTGTGCCATCTAGTGGTAGTAAGAGCACAATACACTAATCCATGTAAAAACAAGATGGCAGCCATCTCTGCCAAGTCCGTCTGCAGCTGATCCTGACACAAAAGTGGAAAAGGTCCAAAACCTGATCACATTTTATTGTTGACGCTTGGTTATTTATGATTAATAATGTTTGTAGTTTGATATGTCAACAAATTTTTTTTTTACCAATTTTAGCAACAGTAACAAGCTAAGACACTGTAAAGTAGGAAGTACTCGTTCAAAGGCATTGGGACTTTATTGTCATCTTGTTTGAGGATATTGGGGTGTAGTTTCGTTTGAGGACACTGGGACTTTATTATCTCGTTTGAGGACATTGGGACTTTATTATCGTCTCGTTCGAGGACAGTGGGACTTTATTATCTTGTTTGGGGACGTTGGGACTTTATTATCTTGTTTAAGGACATTGGGGTGTAGTCTCGTTTGAGGACAGTGGGACTTTATTATCATCTCGTTTGAGGACACTGGGACTTTATTATTGTATTGTTTGAGGACATTGGGACTTTATTATCGTCTCGTTTGAGGACATTGGGACTTTATTGTCATCTTGTTTGAGGACACTGGGGTGTAGTCTCGTTTGAGGACAGTGGGACTTTATTATCGTCTCGTTTGAGGACATTGGGACTTTATTATTATCTCGTTTGAGGACACTGGGAC
Organism: Epinephelus moara; assembly: GCF_006386435.1. NCBI lineage: Eukaryota > Metazoa > Chordata > Actinopteri > Perciformes > Serranidae > Epinephelus > Epinephelus moara. The sequence goes on from NC_065529.1 coordinate 21,104,967, forward strand.
TTTATTATTGTATTGTTTGAGGACATTGGGACTTAATTGTCGTCTGGTTTGAGGGCACTGGGGTGTAGTCTCGTTTGAGGACACTGGGACTTTATTATCTTGTTTGAAGATATTGGGTCTTTATTGTCATCTTGTTTGAGGACACTGGGACTTTATTATTGTCTCGTTTGAGGACACTAGGACTTTATTATTGTCTCGTTTGAGGACACTGGGACTTTATCAATGTTGACAATGTTTAGTTTTTTTATACTCATCAGGGGTCCGTTTCACAAAAGTAGGATTCAGACATCCAGGATAAATGACTGAGCTGGGTTCAACGAATCCAAAACAAGAACGTCCAGGCTTAATTGGTTGCACAAAGACCAAGCCAGGATGAGCAGACACGG
>NC_065529.1:21105415-21105566 GCF_006386435.1 Epinephelus moara
CCAAAACAAGAACGTCCAGGCTTAATTGGTTGCACAAAGACCAAGCCAGGATGAGCAGACACGGATTCATCAAGCCAGGTGAAACCAATCCTGGATCAGTGCGCGCACGCGGTTTCCTCAAATAGACCCCGTCATCGATCACAGATTCACC